>NC_080167.1:69549630-69727195 GCF_950295315.1 Erinaceus europaeus | reverse complement strand
CCAACAAAGAAAAGATATAGAGCCACACGCAAGTACAATGTTCTTTGCCCTTCCTTTCTCTCATTTTAAATCTTCATTTATTGATGAGAGAGGAGGAGAAAGGTATCCCATGCAGTACGGGGAGCTGAACCTGGGGCCTCATGCATGAGAGTCCGACACCTTACCCACTGCACCACCTCCAAGACCACTGTTAGTTCTCTCTCCCTCCGCCCCCATTTTTCTGGGTAGGACAGAGAGGAGTTAGGAGAGGATGGGGAGATAGGGAGAAAGAAAGACAGACACCTGCACACCTGCTTCACTGCTAGTGAAACGTCTCCTGTACAGGTGGGCGGTTGGGGTGAGGGGCTCCAACCGGATCCTTGAGCTTAGTACTGTGTGCACTTAACCGCCCACACCCCTCTCCTATTAGTACTTTTTATTGTTTTATTATTTATTTATTTACTGGATAGAGAGACAGACAGAAATTGAGAGGGGGGAAGGAGAGGTGACAGAGAAAGAGAGACAGAAAGACACTTGTAACACTGTTTCACCACTGTGAAGCTTTCCGCCTGCAGGTGGAAACTGTGGGCTCGAACCAGAGTCCTTGCACGTTGTAACATGTGCGCTCAACCAGGGTGCCATGGCTGTTCCTTTACCAGTGAACCTCAGCTGTGTGATCCAGGAGCCCCTGTGTGTTAACAGTGTAGAGAGGCTCAGCTCAGAACAACAAAGCGTGGAATTCTCTGGCTGGACCAGGTGAGGGCGCTCCTGTCCTTCTCTCCCTTTGGTGGGGGGGGGGATCAAAATTCAAAAACCAGTCCCCAAATCTTGTGTTGAAATGAGTCAGGCTGAATAATACCGAGTATTCTGCTATTTCATTTTGGATCATACCATTCGCTTTGAATGTAGTTCTCCAGCCTGGCTACACCAGGGAAACCCCTTTCTGAATCATTGGCTTTCAGATAACTCAACTCCCAGCTGCTCCCCCCAGATTCTGATTCAATTGATCTGGGGTGCTGCCAGGGCACGGCAGGTCTATAAAGCGCTCCGGGTGTTTCTAATGAGTGGGAAGGCATTAGACAGACAGATACAGGTGTGCTAGGGGCCTAAACTGTAAACTTGTCTATTTTATTTTTTCTTTAATTTTTCTATTGTTTTGTTGACACCAGGGTTATCGCTGGGGCTTGGTGCCTGCATGTTGAATCCACAGCTCCTGAGAATTTTTCCTTTCTTTCTCTCTTTATTTAAAATATATATATCAGGTCCGGGCGGTAGCGCAGTGGGTTAAGCGCACATGGCACGAAGTACAAGGACCGGTGTAAGGATCCTGGTTCGAGCCCCTGGCTCCCCCGCCTGCAGGGGGGTCGATTCACAAGCGGTGAGGCAGGTCTGCAGGTGTCTGTCTTTCTGTCCTATCCAACAATTACAATGATAACAACAACAAAGGCCACAAGGGCAACGAAAATGGGAAAAAAATAGCCTCCAGGAGCAATGGATTCATAGTGCAGGCACTGAGCCCCAGAGGTAACCCTGGAGGCAGAAAAAAAATTATCTATCTAATAGAGACAGAGAAAAATAGGGAAGGGAAGGGCAGATAGAGAGGGAGAGACACAGAGAGACATGTGCAGCCCTGCTTCACCACTCATGAAGCTTTCCCCTTGCAGGTAGGGACCAGGGGCTTGAAGCTGGGTCCTTGCTCACATCACAGTAATGTGTGTGCTTAACCGGGTGCGCTGGTGCCTGGCCGCCCATTTCTTTGTTTTTTATCTTTTTTTTTTTTTTTTTTTTTGATAGGACAGAGAGGATTTGAAAGGAGGAGGTAGAGAAGGTTTGGAAAGAGATAAAACTGCAGACCTGCTTCCCCACTTGTCCCCCTGCAGGCGGGGAGCAGTGGAAGGCAGAGGGGTCCCAACTAAGTCCTTGTGCATTCAGCTGGGTTCCTCTTTGCCTGCCCCCACTTTTTCTACTTTAAATTGCTGCTGGTTCACCTGAATTAAGTGAAGTGCTATAAGCAGGCACCTCGCTCCTCTGTGAATAATGATTCCCTCAGGGCTAGGAGGTGGCCAGGTTACGCTCACACCTTCTAGTGCACAAAGACCCAGGTTCAAGGCTATGCTCCGCACCTGCAGGGGGAAAGCTTCACAAGTGGTGAAACAGGGCTGCAGGTGTTTCTCTGTCTCTCTCCCTTGCTATCACCCCAGCTCTCTCAATTTCTCTCTTTATGTTGAATAAAAATAAAATAATAAGGGGCTGGGTAGTGTCACACCTGGTTGAGCACACCTGTTACAGTGTTCAAGGACCTAGGTCCCAGCCCCTGGTCCCCACCTGCAGGGGTAAAACTTCATGAGTGGTGAAGCAGAGCTGCGGGTTTCTCTCTGTCTCCCTCCCTCTCTAGCTCCCCCATCCTCTCAACTTGTCTTATCCAATAAAAAAATAGTTAATAAAAACAATTTAACAAAAGACTTAATATTCTTGATCCCCAGGCAAAGAAATGTCTGCAGACCCTCGTCCCCTGAAGTTCCTCTCCCTCTCTCTCTCTCTCTCTCTCTCTCTCTCTCTCCCCTGCCTACCCTCCCTGGGAGGTCCTCCTTTCCTTACACTGCTTTGCTGTGGGGCCCACCCTCCCCAGACCCCTGTGCTCCAAGCTCTCTCCCCTCTGGCTGACCTTGCTCCCCTCTGCGGGTTCCATTCCTGCAGGGTGTCGGTCCGGTAGCCTGCACACACACACACCTCTTCCCCCAACCTAGTAGCCTCCATGTGAAGGCCCCGAAGTGTCTGCAAGGTCTAAATTGCAAAGTGGTGTGAGCCCTCTTCCAAATACTCTTTGTGATTCAGTCTTATATTAAAAGTTGTTTTTGTTAAGAGTCGGGCGGTAGCGCAGCAGGTTAAGCGCAGGTGGTGCAAAGCACAAGGACCTGCGTAAGGATCCCGGTTCGAGCCCCCGGCTCCCCACCTGCAGGGGAGTCGCTTTACAGTCAATGAAGCAGGGTTGCAGGTGTCTATCTTTCTCTTCTCCTCTCTGAATTTCTCTCTGTCTTATCCAACAATGACAACATCAATAACAACAATAAAACAAGGGCAACAAAAGGGAATAAATAAATTAACAAATTAAAAAAAAATTTAAGTTGCTTTTGTTTTAATTTTTGGCAAACAGTTATGTTTATGTTTTCTTGGAGGAGGGATGAGGCAGAGAGAGTGGAGGGCTATGGGGGGGCAGCTTGCTTGCTACCCCCATCCATGGAGTTCTTGTTATTGCTCTCTGGGTGATGTGGGTGGGGACCCAGAGTCTTGAGCATGGCAGGCAGCAAGAGAGAGAAGAGAGAGGAAACAGGTGGTCTTTGCATTTTGACACACGTTATATTTTTAGCAGAGCAGTGAAACCAAAGATTTAACTCAGTTGAGAATTAATGGTGGGTGGGTGAAACCTTGAATGGATGTCGTTTTGAAACCCTTATTTTTTTTAATGAATTAATTTTATTTTTCATGTATTTGATACGACAGAGAGAAATTGGGAAACCTCTCCTGTTGGGTAGTATGCCAGCTCCCCCTGGCTTCTGCTTAACCAAGCACCAGCATGCCTGTATAGGGATTGGTTTGATCCCATTCAAAACGGTCTATTTACATAAATCACTTTTACATTTACATAAAGCACCACACTTCCTCCAGGGCATTGGTGGTTCAGTGGTAGAATTCTCACCTGCTCGAATGCTCACCCCCTTTCCTTGTCACACCCTGATCTTCCACCAGTCACTTTTCGCTCCACCCTCTCTATGTCACATCCTGTTTCCACCCTACTTGGAGAGTATAAAAACAGCTGCTCTTCTGATTAAAGACACTTGGAAATTGCTTTCCGGCTCCGAAGGTTCCAGAGTGTATCACCTGCGAAGTTAGTGCGGAACGAATTCCTGATCCCTCTCCCACGCAGCAGCCTAGATCGGCTCCAGTTGAGTTCTCTCAACCCAGAGAGCACTAGCTCGGGAAGAAGCACCCTCAGGTTATCCCGGCACTCTCCTACTGCAGGTGGGGACTGGGGTCTTGAACCCAGGTCCTTGAGCATGTTCACATGTGTACTCAGCAAAGGGTGCCACCAACACTTCCTTATTTGTTTTCTTTTCAGTCATGGGCGATTTCTCCTTTGGGGAGTTCTATGGGCTGTGCTGGATCTGAAGGTTTCAACCCAGTCATGGAGAGGGGTGGTGAGGAGGCACTGGGGACCCAGTGCGTGACGGGGAGGGAGGATTTTAAGCTGATGGTGGGAGTGGTATGCAGACACCTGTCACAGAAGCAGGAGAAACTGTACCACGTGACAACAACTGTCTTGTAAACCATTATTTCCATTCAATATCCTACTTGTCGGGTCTGTCTTGTTAGTGAGATTCGAGATTCATGGGCTCGCTCTCTCCCTAGTCTCCAAGCTAGATTACCCAGACTGCATTTCAAAAGCTAACTTTGTTTTGCCAACAAAGGCAGGCACTATGAGAACCTGCTTTCCTAGGTTTTCATATGCTAAAAACAACAACAACAAAAAAATCTCCAGCCTACTTGAATCAGCCGACCCATAACTACAAATAGAGGAGGAACATTTGCATTAGTTACTATTAGCTATTTATTAATTTTATTGGATAAGAACCCTTATCTTAAAACCATTCAAAATGACAAATGCAGCAGGTCTGCAGGGCCTCTGGGCTGAGGCAGAGGCGGAGGCTGGGAGAGGCTCTGCTGGGACAGGTTGATGACTCCAGGGAAGGAACCAACCCGGAGTCCTCCAGGCTCTGAGCTACCCACAAGGTGGCAGTGCAACATCAGATGTGGAAAGCGCCTGGCTCTCGCTTGCCCTTTGGCTTCTCAGACAAATGTTTATATCTACAATCAGCCCCCTGTGCCTTGCAAGTGTCGTGTGTGTGTGTGTGTGTGTGTGTGTGTGTGTGTGTGTGTGTGTGCTTCTACTTTTTGGCAAGATACTCTGGATTTACTTCCCTGAAACCCTGAAGAATCCAGAAATCCGTGACACCTTCATTGCAGGCTATCTACTCACCGTGAGTTTGTGCCTTTAACTGAGTTTGTGCCTTTAACTGTTAAAAACAAAACAAATAAACAAAAACCTTTTCCCTTTTTGTGTTCTGGTGCTTTTCAAATTTGCACCTTCTCCCAAGCAAGTGGGAAGTGTTTCGCGAAAGGTCCAGAAGTAATTTGAAAGAGCTTTGACTTTACTAATGGTTTTGAACCAGATTGGGCCTTATTTGCATTGGCCTTGCCACAAAATGACCACATCCCCTCCCCCATATGTGACAAACTTCCCCAAAAACATGTCCCACGTGGTAATTAAGGGCATATGGGCTTCCTGGCAAGGAAGCCATTTATCTAATGCCCCTTTTCTACCTCCAACTTAATGCGGGTTCTTTTTTTTTAAATTTTATTCCTTTTTTTTTGTTGTTGTCCATGTTTATTTATTGTTGTAGTTCTTATTGTTGTTATTGATGTCGTCATTGTTGAATAGGACAGAGAGACATGGAGAGAAGAGGGGAAGGCAGAGAGGGGGAGAGAAAGACAGACACCTGCAGACCTGCTTCACCACCTGTGAAGCGACTCCCCTGCAGGTGGGGAGCCGGGGGCTTGAACCAGGATCCTTACAGCAGTCTTTGTGCTTTGCGCCACATGCGCTTAACCCCCTGCACTACCGACTCTCTTCCCTTTTCTTTTTATCCTATCAATAGTTATCAATACATCTGGATACTTTTGCAACTCAAGTTTTAGCTTTAAAGGTCAAAGAGCCAGCATGTGTTTTAAGGCCACTCCATACCATCATTCCTTTGGAATCAAAAGTGCAGGCAGGGGTTTTTGTTTGTTTGTTTTTAAGAGTTGTTCTCAGAATGTCGCTAAGTTTCCTGTTTATCAAGTCTGTTTAACTTAGTTGTATTTACAGTCACCTTGTAAGAGCTATCGAATACGGTATTTTTTAAGGACCTATCGCAGGGTTAGGGATAAAGGCTCCAATGTTCTGCTACCGTATAAAAACCAATATGCTAGCTGGTACTTTTCAGCTCGCTCCCATCCAGCTGCCCTCAGCATTCTACTTTCTACCTCTATGGAGATGTTAGGTTTCTGCCCACTTACAGATGACATAGCACGAGAGTCCCCACGTGTATTAGTGCAATCCACCAGTAGACGCCATGTCACAGGACAGGGCTTCTTCAATGAACACAGCTGCTGAAAGATCTCACAATGCCTGGTTTTAAAGAAATGAAATCTGCACACTAGCTCAAGCAGGTGTTCTTAGGGCAGATCTAATTTTAAAAATCCAATTAACACCAAGAATGACTCTGAGAAGATTTGCAAAATGTGCCTACCAAGAAACTCTTCTTAAGAGCCTCTTACGTGAGAGATCAGTCAAGGAAGTAGTTTCCATCCTATTAATTAAAAAAAAAATTATAAGCCACTCAATTTTCCTCTTAGGAAAAGAGAACAAACGTTTTCACAGGATGCAGAAAACATGCCCCCCAACCCCCCACCCCTGTGATTAGCTGGGTAGCTGCCCATTTCTTATCTTGATTGACAGGTTAATAAGGGACCTGGGGCTATCTTTTCAGTATGAACACACACCCTTACCAATTACTTTTAAATTATTGCTAATCTGTGGGGGGGGGGGCGGGGAAGCAAACAGGAGGAATAAAAATATCTGGGGTGGGGGAGGAGAAATGTCTGTTGAAGCTTGGACTTCCGGTGCTTTAAAAGGTGCAATTGAGAAATTAACCAGAATTGAGTCAATAGAATTTAGGCACGAAGGACTTTTTTTTTTTTTTTTTTTAGAAAAACTTGTAGTTTATAATCGTTCATTGGTTCAATTAGGAGCGAAAAAGAAGGGAGTTTTGTAATGCGATTGTTCAGCAAAGGAAAACGCTTTAAATTGGGAGATTATGTGTAACAGACCACCTGTGGGGCATTCAGAAACCTTTCTATGATGCTTCAAGCCATGCCTAGCTGCCCGCAGGCTGGCTCACAAAGCCGGGGGAAAGCTGTTTAAAAGGCTGAGCGCACTTGGGCCTCTGGTCTTCACTAACTGTTACAAGTCTTCCTCTGGCTCGCTCACTCGCTCTCCTTTTTAAAGTAAAAGTCCCACATCCCTTTAATGGAGGGACGTTAAGGCTCCGAGGTGGCCAATTGGTCTGTGTTGAGAGGAGGCGGCCAGCAGGGAAAGAAACTTCAGACTATAGGGCACATTCGGCGAGGAGAAAAGATCAAAGTTTTTCCCACTCAAAAGCCCAAGTTCCCTACAGATTAACCCTATTCATTTAGCTCCTCTTAAAGGAATGATGTGCTCAGCCACTGGGCAGACAGGTAAAAAGTTCAACAATTGCCAAAGCATTCTTCTGCTAATTCAACAGCCTTCTGCTCAAATAAATTAGCTTGGTCTTGACAGAGGAACAATAGCTTTTTTTTTTTTCCTCTAGCACTTTGGATATGCACAAGCATGGAAGGTTATTAAGATGTTAACCCGTTAGCTTAATCCATTAAAGATTACCTGCTCCACTGGCAGACTTGTGCAGGCAAGTGTCACTTGTGGGGAGAAAGCATTCACCCCTAATCGCTTTGGCAGCGGAACCACTGTGTGTGTGTGTGGGGGGGGTGGTGGTGGTGGTGGGATGGGGGGCAGGAACTTGCAAAACCAAGGGCAGGAGAAACACAACAGCCACCTGACAAGACAGGTGACAAGGCCTGAGGGGTGACACCGGCCAGCAGCAGTCCCATTTACATCCACTAAAGTTAAGAGCTAAGTCCACCCGCCATTAAAGACAGGTGTCACATTAAAGTAGATGCCCACACTTCGGTTTGGACTTGAGTTCAACAGACACTGAGTAGAGCTTCAGAGAGCGTGTTCTCCACACATCCAGGGCCAGTGTGCAGAATGGGGAACCAGAAAATGTCCAGGTTTAACACACGTGTCCTTTAGGTGAATAGTCTGGAAGAGGCGGGGGGGGGGCACTGTTGTGATCATTTATCCAAAAAAAAAAAAAGCCATTTTATTGACAAAATAGAATACTTATACTTTGTTCTTACAGGGGTGGCCTCTAAACTTTTTACAAAAAGAAATGTACAGACGGTATATCTTTTGGCTATGTACATATGTTACACATTGCTTGCTCGCTTGTTTTTTTCTTTACAAGTTAACAAATAATTATATAAATACATCCTCTAATGTAAGAAACCCGTATTTACGTGGGGTGGATAATTAAGACATTTCTTGTTTATTTACTTAAGGCATGTGCCTGGTCCTTAAGAATACCGAAACCGTGCAATCAGTCCCAACAGGTCACCTTCCCTCTACGGATCTGTCAGGACTCAGTTTATGAAGGGGGGCGGCAGAAGTGCAGCCCACCCCCCCCCAAGATCAGGTGAAATTTGTCAATCTGGCTTCATGCTCCACCAACGGCAACCGGCGCGGGCTCCAGACCTGGGGGGGGGTCCCCAGGGCCCACTCCCCCTCCCTCCCTTCCTCCCTCTCCCGGGCCCTGGGTGCAGAAGAAAGGGGGTGGGGGCTGGGGGACCTCCCATGCCAGGTACTTTGATCCGAGTGCGCGAGTCCTCTAAGTCCCATCTAATGGATACCATTAAGTTCATTATCATGCTAATCGCAGTCAACACTGGGGGGGGGGCGGCGAGGCTGGGCACCCCAGGGTCCCCACTGGCACTCAGACCTGGGACAATGGCATGTGCTTAGGGTAGGACACCGAGCTGGCCGTGCCCGAGCGCCACGTCAGGCCGGTGCTGACGTCGCTGTAGAGCGAGCCCGCGCCCCCGCCCGCGCCCCCGCCGCCGCCCGCGCCCCCGCCGCCCGCGCCCCCCGCCGCCGCGCCCCCGGCCGCCGCGCCCTTGCTGGCCCAGCAGCAGCGCGTGCACAGGGCGCGCCACGACTCGAGCGTCTTGCCCGACCAGACCCACACGCCCGAGGTGATGCCCACCACCAGGCACATGAAGTACTTGAGCATGAACACGGCGTAGTCGGGCCGGCGCGCCTGGTCCGGCTGCAGGTCCCGCAGGCACGGGCAGTTGTGCGTGGCCTCCCAGCGCGGCCGGTTGTGCTGCTCGTAGAAGAGGCAGGCCACCACCGCAGCGGCGGGCACGGTGTAGAGCACGGTGAACAGCCCCAGGCGGATCATGAGCTTCTCCAGCTTGTGCGTCTTGGTGGGGCCGCCCTGCTGCTTGATGACCGAGCGGATGCGGAAGAGCGACACGAAGCCGGCCAGCAGGAACATGGTGCCGATGAACAGGTAGATGACCAGCGGCGCCAGCACGAAGCCGCGCAGGTTGTCCAGGCTCTGGTTGCCCACGTAGCAGATGCCCGCCACCGGGTCGCCGTCCACCGAGCTGAGCGCCAGCACCGCGATGGACTTGACGCTGGGCACCAGCCAGGCGGCCAGGTGGAAGTACTGCGAGTAGCCCGCGATGGCCTCGTTGCCCCACTTCATGCCCGCCGCCAGGAACCACGTGAGCGACAGGATGACCCACCAGATGGAGCTGGCCATGCCGAAGAAGTAGACGAGCAGGAAGACCACGGTGCACAGCGCCGGCCCGGTGGTCTCGTAGCGCACGTGCTGCTCCACGCCGCCCAGCTCCTCGTACTCGCCGCGCCCGCCCGCCGCGCCCGCGCCCGCCGCGCCCGCCGCGCCCGCGCCCGCCGCCGCCGCCCCGCCCGCGCCCCCCGCGCCGGCCGCGCCCGGCGCGCCCCCGCTGCACGCCACCTTCTCGTGGCCCGCCACCAGCCGCACCAGGTAGCCCACCGACACGAAGAGGTAGCAGGCCGACAGGAAGATGATGGGCCGCTCGGGGTACTTGAAGCGCTCCATGTCGATGAGGAAGGTGGACACGGTGGCGAAGGTGGACACGAAGCACAGCACGGACCACAGGCCGATCCAGAAGACGGTGAAGGCGCGCTCGTCCTGGCTGAAGAAGGGGTTGTGGCAGGGCAGCGCGCAGTTGGCGATCTGGCCCGTCTTGACGCGGTTGTACAGCGGGTGCCGCTCGCTCGACACGCTCACCATGGGCGCACGGCACTGGCAGCCCGGCTCGCAGGGCGCAGACCCGCCGCCAGGGGGCCGCGCCTTCCCGCCGCCGCCACCGCCTCCGCGCGCGGGGGGCGCCCCCGCCTCGCCGCCGCCGCCCCCGCCGCCCCGACCGCGCGCCGGGGGCCGGGCTCCGGGGGGCCGCCCGTGGCCGCTCCCCGAGGGCGGCTGCTCGCCGGGCGGCGGCGGCGGCGGCGGCGGCGGCAGGCGGCGCGGCGGGCTGGGCGCGGCCGTGGTGAGGTCGGTGCGGTTGTAGTCCATGCACAGCGTGTCGGGGTTGCCCTGCTCCGGCAGCCGGTCGCAGCGCATGCGGTCGGGCCAGGCGAAGCCGTACTGGCGCATGAGCGGCGCGCAGCCGGCCTTGGCGCGCTCGCACACCGAGCGGCAGGGCGGCAGCGGCTTCTTGTAGTCCTCCAGGCAGATGGGCGTGTACATGGAGCACAGGAAGAACTTGAGGTCCGGCGAGCACTGGATCTCCACCAGCGGCCAGAACTGGTGCACCTCCAGGCCCGCCTCGTCCTGCGTGTCGTGGTTGAATTGGTTGGGCATGTAGGTGTAGTTGTAGCCGATGCCCTTGCACAGGGGCACGGTGATCTCCTGGCACGCCAGCTCCTTGGCCGAGGCGGCCGCCGCGCCGCTGGAGCGCTGCAGCAGCGCCAGGGCGGCCAGCAGCGAGGTCACTTCCAACAGGTACCCCCACTCCATGCTGCGCCCGGGGGCTCGGGGGGCGAGCGAGCGGGCCGCGGGAGGGGGCGGCGGGCGCGGGTTGGCCGCACTGCCCTGCGGCCTCTCGGGTGGTGGCGGGGCGGCGGGGGTCCGCCGATCACCTCGTCCCGGCTCGGGACGCGTCCGCAGTCCCCGGGGACCCCCTCCCCTTCCTGGGCTGCCCGCTGCGCCGGCCGCCGGCGGAGTTCAGCGCCCGCGGACCAGAGGGGCCGGCCCCCGGCGCATCGTCCTGCACTCGCCGGGCTCCCCCCTCGCTCCGCCGGCCACGGTGACTCTGCGGGGCGCGGGAGGTGGCGGCGCAGCAAGTTTCCTCCGGGCCGCCGTGCGCAGTCAAGATGGCTGGGCCAGGCCGCTGCCCGCGCCGCTCGGCCCCCGCGGGCTCATGCCCGACCCCGAGCCGGGGGCCGCCGCCGGAGTTCGAGACCCGCCTCCGCCCGAGCCGCCGCCCTCTCTTTCTGCCCGGCGACGCGCCGTCTGTCGGTCGGTCTGTCTGTCTGTCTGTCCTCCGCTGGGACTGGCCGGGCTCGTCTGCGGTCTGAGTCCGGCCGGCAGTGGCGGGAGGGCGCGTGTGCTAGCGATTCCCTTCGGGTCGAGCGCGGGAGGCGGCCGACACCTGAGCTCAGCCGAGCGGCCCGCGCCGGCCGCCGCCTCGCCCTCCGCAGGAGCAGCGCCCGGAACCCAACTTCCCGGCTCCAGCCCCGCTCCGGCCGCCCGGCCGCTCATGAATATTTATACGGCGCGGACTCAGCCCACGCCCCCTTGCGCGTCAGCCAATCGCCGTGCCGAGGGGGCGGAGCCTCCGCGCTCCCAAGGCTCAGCCTTCCTTAAGGCGGCGCGGGCGGCGCGGGCGCGCGTCCCGCAGGAGGGCGGCTCTTGGTCACCTTGGGTCCCCAGGGCGCGCAGAGCGCCCACGTGCGGGCTCTCGGTCCCGGGAGGCTGCGCTGGGGCTTGCAACCGGGTTGTCTGCCGCGGGGCACTTCTCTGGGTCCGCCTCCAGTTGGCCAAGTCCCGCCTGCGGCTGTCGCCCGCCGCGGGGCCACCCTTGGGCGCTGGGGTCCCCGCACACCCTGTGCGGGCCGGGGCGCAGGGCGCGCCTCGTGGGCGGGGTGCTGGGGAAGCCTGATTGTCCCGGGGCTCCTGGGCGCGACGTCCTGGAGGTGGGGACCCAGCGAGACCTGGGGAGGCGCTGGCGGAGCCTGGTCCCCGAGGTGCGCTGGGGTGCGAGCAGCGCGCCATGGGGGCAGCACCCCCTTTCTCCAGGTCTGCAGAACCGCAGACAAACTTAGGCACCGCGGGCTACAGCTGCGAGCCTTCCCCTTCCCTCCCCAGCCCCCGCACCGCCCCCTCCCTGCGCGGCTGGGACGCGGCCCCCAGGCGGGCAGGTCCCCGCAGGGCCCGGGGCTCGGGGCCGAGCATGGGAGCAGCTTCCCGGGGCGCCGGCAGAGCGCGGCCGCGGCCCCTTTAAGGCGGGCGGGGGCGGGGCGGGGCGCGCGGGCGGCCTGGCAGGTTCATTCGCGCCTGTCCGGACAGCCCAGGGGGTTGTCTTTCTCCCAGGACCGAGTGTTTATTTTTTAATTGATGTGCTGTTTCATTTAGCGCTTGTATGGGACTCATGCTGGGGCTGTAATTACTGTAATCTCGGGAACAAGCTTTGCAGTTAGCCAGGAGGGTGGCAGAGCCTGTCTCTCTCTCTCTCTCTTTCTCTCTCCTCTCTCCTTCTCTCGCCTCCCTGCCTCCTTTTTGTTTCAAGGTGTTTACTGTGGCCTGGTTTCTTCGTAGCAAGACCACCCGGGGATTAAAAAAACAAAAGTTTTTGAGGCTGTGTGTGGGGAGGAGAAGAATAGTTCAAGGTGTATTGGAGGCCAGTTTAGTTTTCTGGGGTGGGAGGGGCGGATAGGGGTGAAAGTTGGTGGTTCTTTGTTTAAAAGCAACTCTTCACCGGAGCAAAATAATAATAACAGCATATGTGTAATGTGTCTCGCTGGAGCTAGGAGAATCTGTCTCATTATATATATATATATATTCCTTCTCTAGCTTAGTCTAGCAACCTCATTTTGCACCACTTTTGGAATAACCTGGCGGAACCGCCCCCCCCCCCCGCACCTATTCCTCGTGGTTGGCAAGCATATTCACCCAAAAGTCTAAGTATAGCTAAAATGAACATAACACCTCTCCCTCTCTCCCCTCTGCCTCCCCCTCCCCCTCCCCTCCCCCTCTCCCTCTCCCTCTCTCTTTCTCTCCTCCTCCTGCCCCTGTCTCTAAGTTGAAGTCAACGGAGAAACTGCATACAGAATAAACATTTTCTTCTCACTGCGTTTTGGACAACTCAACCTCAACAGGAGTCAGGAAGAAATACTAGCTGATTCAACAGGGAACGAACGGCCTATGAAAAATTTCCAGGCTCCACCTTTACTCGGTCTTATAACTTAATTATATTATTTATTTTATTTTGATGGATTCTTTCCCCAGCTCCTCCTATCGGAATTACCTTTTATGGTTTGTTTTGTGTGTGTGTGTGTGTGAGTGTGTGTGTGAGTGTGTGTGTGTGTGAGTGTGCGTGTGAGTGAGTGTGAGTGTGTGAGAGTGTGTGAGTGTGTGTGTGAGTGTGTGTGTGTGAGTGTGTGTGAGAGTGTGTGTGTGAGTGTGTGTGTGTGAGTGAGTGAGTGTGAGTGTGTGTGAGTGTGTGTGTGAGTGTGTGTGAGTGTATGTGTGAGTGTGTGAGAGTGTGTGTGAGTGTGTGAGTGTGTGTGTGAGTGTGTGAGTGTGTGTGTGTGTGTGAGTGTATGTGTGAGTGTGTGTGAGTGTGTGTGAGTGAGTGAGTGTGAGTGTGTGAGAGTGTGTGTGTGAGTGTGAGTGTGTGAGTGTGTGAGTGTGTGTGTAGGGGGCTGCCTTGTGGCTATTCTCTGCAATTTAGTGCAGGGACTCAGGCAGGTAATCCCAGGGCTAAAGCTGGAGGCTGAGGTGCAGGCAGAGGCCCCAGGTGGAGCTGGGAGCTGCGGGGCTCCATCTCACTGGGCGAGGCTACTTTCCAAAAGCAACACAGATGGGAAGAAAGTTTCTACTGCAGGGAACTGTCAAACCCTGCCGTTTAGAATTACACTATATAAATTTGCTAGAATTAGGTAAAAAACAAAGTGACATTTGAAAGCCGAGACTGGAAACAGTTGATTTTGGCTTTTAATCGACATTTTAAGCCCCCACCCACCTTTTTTTTTTTTTTTTAAATTGAGACAAGATGAAAGTTGATGTGAAAAAAAAAAAGAAAGTTGATGTGGAATGTGGAGTTGTTTTTGTTTTTTTTTTTTGGTAAGTGTTTTAAGCTTGTAGGAGTGGGTATGTAGACAGAACTTGAGAGTTCAAAGATTATGATACAGACTATGTGAAGATTTTTCTGATTTGTGAGATTAGAGTCATTTACAGCGACACTATTCAATTTTGCCTTTATTGTGATAATGTAAAAAATGACATTTGAATTTTCCTATTAAGTAGTTGCTTGAGGATATTTGAGGGCAAAAGTGGCTTACGATGCCAATTTTTATTTCAAAGGTAGTGAAGGGTCAGTGCAAAGAAACCAGAATTACTTAATAGTACTGGCTAAATAATGAATTTTTTCTTTTCTTTTTTTAAAAGGCAAGTATTTTTTAAAATTTTTATTATTTTTTATTTATTTATTGGATAGAGACAGCCAGAAATTGAAAGGAGAGGGGGAGATAGAGAGAGAGAGTGACAGACAACTGCAGCCCTGCTTCACCACTTACAAAGCTTTCCCCCTGCAGGTGGAGACCGAGGCTTGAACCCAGGTCCTTGCATACATGAATTTTTTTTTCTTGTTGAATGTGATATAGTGGTTTTTTTTTTTTGGGGGGGAAACAGTTTTCATTGTGATATAATGTAGGGAACTTTCTTGGGTGATTTTTGAACAGAAGCCTTGCTACAGAATAACCCACAAGCACAGTAGTGAATAATAGAAAGCACAAACAAATATAAATCAGAGAAGGGGATTTTTTTTTTTTAAAAGAAAATCTAGATATCACATTAGGTAGGACAGTATCAGTATACTGCATGCCTACAATTTAAGAAACTTTGGGGGGGTTGTATTTCAATGGATAACAATTGAAAAATCCAATCTGAAGTCTTGATACAAGGTTGAGTCTAATATTGATAATATTAACACAAGACTGAGTCTAATACCAATTTGTTTTTAGAGTTCAACCATGATTGGTTTAGTAACTAATGCATTTTCTCAATGGTTGTATAAGACAGCAACATTTTCTCCTAAAATAGTTTATGTTTGTCCAGAGAAATGATCAGTTGCTGTCTTTTCTGAAACTGTGGTGTGACATTGGTGACTGTGCTTTGGAGCCTGTCTTTCTTGAATTACCCACTCCAGTGATGGCCATTAAGATGGGGGTTCACTGGTCTTGCTTTTAGCTTCATTTGATTTGATTTTAAAAGGTGAGGTTAGGAGCAGGGCAGTGGAGTACCCGGTTAAATGAACAGTAAGCTCAAGGACCTGCAGAAGGATCTAGGTTTGAGCCCCCAGCTCCCCAACTACAGGGGGAAGCTTCACAAGCAGTGAAGCAGGTCTACAGGCGTCTTGTCTCTCTCCCTCTCTATCTCCCCCTCGCTTCTCAATTTCTCTCTGTCCTGTCCAATAAAATGGGGGGGGGGGGCAAATGGCCACCAGGAGCAGTGGGTTCATAGTGCTGGCACCGAGCCCCGGTGATAACTCTGGAGCCAAAAAAAAAAGAATGCAGTTCTGTGCATGGTCTGTCTTACCAAGGTCAAGTTCTTTAAGAGATGGAGGGAATTGAAGCAAATATGTGTCACTGGCTAGAAATCAGATTTTCATTTTATTTATTTATTTTTCAAGATTTATTTATTTACTAATGAGAAAGACAGAGAAAGAACCAGGCATCATTCTGGTACATGTGATGCCTGGGATTGAACTCAGGACATCTTGCTTGAGAGTCCGATAATTTATCCACTATGCCACCTCGTGGACCACAGATTTTCATTTTATATGCAGTAGTCATGTTGGGGGAAAAATGGTGAGTGCTCCATCCCTACCTCATTTCATAGTTAGTTATCCTTTCATACTGGAATATTGACCAGATGCTAAAACTCTTCACAGCAGAGGATGCAATTTCTGTTAAGCTGTGATTTTTTTCAGAGGACAATTCTGTCTCTAAGTAAAACTGACTTAGCCAAGAAGGATACTTACTTAGTCTGATATGTCAGTCAGTCTAAACAGTGGCATTTCCACCTACTTATTGACTCCTATGTCTGGATGATGGCTTCCCTTTTGGTTACAGGGGACATCCCACTGCTTGTCATCATGCTCACGGGACAGCTGCCCAGACTGTGGGGGACACTGGCAGATTCTCCCCTATGCTGTGATTAGAAGGGGAAACTCTTAAAGGTCTTTGACTACCTTCTGTTAAGGTTTCAGTGGCTATACCATTTTGAGCTGCAAAGCAGGCAAGCAGAAAAGTGAGGACCTCACAGTGACAGGTTGGCACTTGGGACAAGGGATACCTGGGAAGGAAGAGCGGGTATAGCATTGAGCAGATGCAGAAGCCAGCCACACACTGATGTTTGAAGTTCCACTTCCTAGCAATACTCCTTATTTTATTTTATATATTTTTAATTTTTCACCAGAGCACTGCTCAGCTCTGGCCTATGGTGGTGTGGGGGATTGAGCCTGGGTCTTTGGAACCTCAGGCATGAGAGTCTCTTTGCAGAACCATTATGCTATCTACCCCTTCCCCCCTAGCAGTACTCTTTAAGCAACATGCTTTGCCCTTCAGTATATTTGCTTCAAGGCAGTGCTTGTAGTATGATCTGCATCAAGAATATTTGAGGGGGTCGGGCGGTAGCACAGCAGGTTAAGCGCATGTGGCGCAAAGCGCAAGGAAAGGCTTAAGGATTCCGGTTGGAGCCCCTGGCTCCCCACCTGCCGGGGAGTCACTTCACAGGCAGTGAAGCAGGTCTGCGGGTGTCTGTCTTTCTCTCCCCCTCTCTATTTACCCTCCTCTCTCCATTTCTCTCTGTCCTATCCAACAACAATGATATCAACAACACTAATAACTACAACAATAATAAAACAACAAGGGCAACAAAAAGGAATAAATAAATAAATATTTTAAAATATTTGGATACATAGACTTTTTCCTCTTTTTTCATCATATTGTCTTTTTTTAAGGTATTTATTTATTATTGGATAGAGACAGAGAGAAATGGAGAAGAGAGGGGGAGGTAGAGAGGGAGAGAAACAGAGAGACACTTGTAGCCCTGCTTCATCACTTGTGAACCTTTCCCCCTGCAGTTGGGGACTGGGGGCTTGAACCCAGTTCCTTTCGCACTGTGATGTGTGTGCTTAACCAGGTGCGCCACTGCCTGGCTCCCATTATATTGTCTGGACAGCCAGGGAGAGATGGAACAAAGCAGGGAAGCCAATCTTTTATTTTTTTCATTTTTAAAAATTTCTTTATTGGGGGACTAATGTGCTACAGTTGACAGTCAATACAATAGTTCCTACACCTGTAACATTTCCCAGTTTTCCGCATAACAATCCAACCTCCTCTGGCTCCTTCTCTACCATCATGTCCCAGGATCTGAACCCAGGACCCCCTTCCCCAGTCTTTTCTTTTGGTGCAATACTCCAACTCCAGTCCAAGTTCCGCTGTGTGTTTTCTCTTCGGCTCTTGTTTTCCAACTTCTGCCTGTGAGTGAGATCATCCCATCCTCATCCTTCTCTTTCTGACTAATCTCACTTTACATGATTTCTTCAAGCGCCATCCAGACTTTTTCCTCTTGAAGCTTATATAATAGAGTTCGCTTGTCAAGTCGGTCAATGCCGAACAGTTCATTCCGGCTTTAATTGTAGACTACATAACATAACTCCCTAGATCTTTTTTGGACCATTTACCCCCTCTCCCTTTTTAATAGTTTTTCATTAAAAACTTTGATACGTTCTGGAATTTTAGTGTATTTCTTCTAAATCTCATATCATAGGACTTTTTAATATTGTGTTTGACACAGTCAAACATAATATAGAAGGCACCATATGGAACCCCATCTCTGACTTACAGATATCAAAGAACCTTTATAAATTAAAAAAAAATGATGTAGGCAAAAATTTACCTCTGGAGCCATTTTAAAGGGTGATCCCAAACAATGGGGGCATTTCCCATGAGTCACACAAACAACCATTATCAGCACACGGAGGGGCACAGAGGCTGTGGAGATTCACAAGGGCACTGCAGTTTTATGACCCATTTAGACAGGCCTAATTTTTACTCAGGAGGTAAAAATCAATCCGTATGTGATGCTGTTTCTTCTGGTGTGAATTTTCTTTGCTCATAGAAGCAAACATCCTTTCTTAGGTTTATCTTTGTGATTTAGAATAGGTTAATTTTGGTCCAGCAGGATAACTCACATGGGTAATGTCCTTGCTTTGTCATGTTCAGTACCCAGGCTCCAGCCTGACTCCTCCTCCCCAGCGCGCGCGCGCGCGCGCACACACACACACACACACACACACACACACACACACACACTTAGTCACTTTCCCTCTCTCCATTGCTCCCCCTTACTTTTCAAATGATTTATTTATTTACTTATTATAGAGACAGAGAGAGGCTGAGATGGAAACAGGATACAGAGAGAAAGAAAGAGAGATTCTTACAGCACTGCTTCAGACTTTGGACGCTTCTCCCTCTCCCCCCAGGTGGGAATGGGGGGGGGGTGATCATAGGAATTCCTGGTGTGTCCTCTTCAGACACAGCCCAGTAGGGTTTAGTTTGAAAAATCTGAGTCTAGACTATGTCTAGAACATATTATTAAGTTACAACAGAATGTGGCATTGTATGGTATGAATTGCGGTTATGTTAACAGATGCATGGAAGAAAAGGCAAGAAGAAAGGCTGCCGACTACTCTTTACTGGGTTCCAGTTGGATGAACTGGAAGTGATTTCTGTTGGCTTTTTATAGTGATGAGGATTTTATTCTTTGACAAACTATTTTTAAGCAGCCCTGAATTTAGCACTTATTATGTTTTGTTTTGTCTTCTTAATTTCTGTGTATTTTTGTCTTTTCTCTTTCTTTCTTTTTTTTTTTTTTTTGCCTCCAGGGTCAATGCTGGGGCTCAGTGCCTGCACCATGAAGCCACTGCTCCTGGAGGCCATTTATTCCCCCTTTTGTTGCCCTTGTTGTTGTAGCCTTGTTGTGATTATTATTGTTGTTGTTATTGCCAGATAGGACAGAGAGAAATGGAGAGAGGAGGGGAAGACAGAGAGAGGGAGAGAAAGACAGACACCTGCAGACCTGCTTCGCTGCCTGTGAAGTGACTTCCCTGCAGGTGGGGAGCTGGGGTACTCGAACCGGGATCCTTATGCCGGTCCTTGCACTTTGCGCCACGTGTGCTTAACCCACTGCACCACCACCCAACCCCCTGTCTTTTCTCTTTATACAGACCGACATTACCACAGAACAAGGACCATGAGGTTTCTTTTACAGTCTCACTCATTAGTTCATCAAGCAATAATATTTATTACCAGTTCTTCTGCCTCTTTTTTTTTTCTTCTGTTACTATTGATGCATAATGGTATCCCCCAATTCTGGTGGCTTCAAACAGCTCATTAAATCTTGTCCACAGTTAAAAATATTTTTATTATCTTTACTTATTTATAGGATAGAGACAGCCAGAAACTGAGAGGGAGATGGGGTTATAGAGAGAAAGAGACAAAAAGGCAACTACAGGCCTCCTTCACCACTCACAAAGCTTTCTTTCCCTCTGCAGGTGGGGACCGGGGGCTCAAACTCATGTCCCTGTGCATTGTAACGTGCACTACCACCCAGCCCCTCCACATTTTTTTTTAAATTTACATTTGTCTTAATGAGAGGGATGAGAGAGAGGAACCAGGCCATCCCTCTGGCACACGTGGTGCTGGGGATAGAACTCAGGGCCTCAGGCTTGATAGGCCAGCATTTTACTCACGGTGCTACTTCCCGGGCTGTTTGTCCACAGGATTTGGGATGGATTGTCTAGGTTTGGATCTTGGATTGTCCTCTAGGGTTGCAATTAGACAGCCATAGGAATACAGGTCTCTGGCGCAGGATTAAACAGGATTAAACACCCAGGCTGGCAGACCTGTGCAGCTTCCAGTTGGTCCTAGCTACCAGCTGAAGCACTTTCTGGGTCCTTTCCACCTTGGAAGCCTCACAAGAGCAGAAATCCTCAAAAGCAGGGTGCCCCACCCCCCCGCCGGAGCAACATCTCAAGAGAACCAAGTGGAAACTGTAAGCACTTTGCTTTCTGACCTATTCGGATCCACATAGCATCTCTTCTGCTGTCCTCAGTGGTACTCGCTCAGAATGGAGGGACTGTCACACACGTGTGGGCCACATTTTAAAACTGCTGCACCCACAAAATGCCAGACCCTGTGTGATGTTAGGGCTAAGATAGCATATTAGTCAGGTGTGTCTGTGAGAAATGAAACCTATGGGAGAGGGGCTGTGGGTCTCTTTGTGTGTGGCATCTGGGCCTTGCACATGTGTCTGCTCCGGGTCCAGGGCCAGCTGCTTCATTCTTTTCTATTTCAGATGGACAGAGAGAGGGAGACAGAGAGACAGCACCGTGGCCAGGCTTCCCTCTGTGCCATGACACTCTATGTGGTGCCAGGCTTGAACCCAAGCTATGCACATTGTAAGTCATGCACCTTACCAGGTAAATTAATTTTTAGTCTTTCTATCTACCTACCCATCACCCATTCACCCAGATATCCATCCATCCACCCACTGAACCATCTGTCCATCCTCCATCCTCCATCTAACCAACCATCTATCCATTCATTCATCCGTCTGTCTGTCCATCCATTCTCCATGCATTTGTCTACCCTTCCATCTACCCACTCATCAGTCTGCCCAACTACTCACCAATTCATCCATTAATCTATCATTGAGTCCATTCATTCATCCATCCAATCTATTATGACTTATATTTCTATACATAGATAGAGAGATAACCATCTAAGTGTTGTTAAGAGGAATTGGCTCTCACAGTTATGAATGCTGACAAGTCTGTTGTATGCTTTACATTGGGTTGTTCTAGCTCTCCCCTGCCAAGAAAATTGGATCAGTCCTGCTAATTTCGCGGGCCCGCTTGGCCCCGCCCAAAAAAGAACCCTGAGAGGGTTCCAGAGTTGCAGAGTTCGAGAGTTGGAGAGTGGCAGAGTAAGAGAGTGCTTGGCGCCGTCGCGGGGGAAAGAGGCAGCAGAGTTCTGTTTGGTGATTAGTTTGGGTTAGTTTATGAATCGTTCCTGAATAAAGAAATACAGCTTCCCTGCCCAGCTGTATGTCTCTGGTCATCTCTGTTACCCGCCCATGAAGCTAGCCCGGCCAGCTGGAGCCTCCGAATTTTAACAACAAATGGCACCCACGTGGACCTGACCTGCGCATCCCTCAGATAAGTAAAGACAATTTGGCTACCTATGTACTATGGCCTTCTCTTCTGCTTGTGAAGAGATCTCCAAAGGCCTCTGCCCTTTCTTCACGAGACTGTTTTGCTGTTTCTGGAACATTTATCTCTTGACCACTCTGTGGTTTCTACTCGCTTGGGCGAACTCAAAACAGCCAGAGGAGTTGGGAAGAGCCAGCGGGCAAGAGGCGAGGCACGGAGCTGCCTTTTCCACCTGGTGGAACAGCCAGCCAGCCGGCTGCGCCCAAATAACCCCGCGCACTGCGCCTGCAGCCCCATAGCCCCGCAGCCTGCAGGAGGCCAACGCCAGCATGCAGGAGCCCGATGCCACTACACAGGAGCCCGATGCCAACACGCTGGAGCCCGATGCCAACACGCTGGAACCCGATGCCAACATGCTGGAGCCCAATGTCAACACACAGGAACCCGATGCCACCATGCAGGAGCCCAATGCCAGCACGCAGGCCAGCCCACAGGAGCTGGCTCTCCACCGCGTGGCGCAGGGCACTGGACGCGCGATCCCTCCATGCTGCTTGGCCACTGCGAACAGGGCAGCAGACATGGCAGGGCCATGGGGCAGGGCCGCGGTGGCCTATCATGGCTGCCACCCCTGGGCACCTCGGCCCGCACCTTCTACAAGGCTGGCCCGCCCGCCCTCATGCTATGAATTCTGGAATGATCCCGAACCTCCCGGGCTCCCTGCCAAAACTGGACATCCCGGCAGAGATCCTCAGCTCCGGTCTGAAGGCAGACAAGCTGGAGTACACAGAGATTTGTACAGAGATCGCAACCTGCAATTCCTTGAAGTGAAACTGCCCAAGAGACCATCACTGGACAACGCACCCCCCCCCCCCAACAACTAAGACAGTACAGATTTAAATTTGTGTTTAAAATGACATGTCTTCGTAACAAAGGTTTCTCTCCTTCTGTATTAATGACCATGTTTATGTGTATGTTTAAAGTTTGGTAAACAGTAACTTTAAGGCTAAATTCATACTAGACAAAGTTAAATGAAAAAGGTTTTCAACGTAATTCTCACAAAGATAAAATTAACTTACATTTAAAGTCTGAGGTAAAAATTAGTTAACAATCAATATATTTTAACTAAGTTGGTCTAAAGACCTGCGCACACCTAGGGTGTGCCTCCATCTTGAATGGGTATAACAAAAGGTTAAATAGACTTGTTGATATGTAAAACTCTCAATTACCTTCTCTATTAGAAATGGTAGATCGCACAATGGCTATGCTAATTATTCTCATGCCTGAGGTTTCCTTTCCTGCGCACACCTAGGGTGTGACTCCATCTTGAATGGGTGTAACAAAAGGTTAAAAGACGTTGCTGATATGTAAAAGTCTCAAATTCCTTCTCTATTAGAAACGTTAGATTGCGCTATGGTTATGCTAACAAGTTTTGTTTCATAGTAAGTAAATTGCAGCCAGCTGCCTTTGGGACTCTAGCCTGTTCCCCACCCCCATGCAAATGCCTGTCGAGGCAAGTATGCCCCCCAGAGGCAAGAAATGTTTTTTTTAAGCTGATAAAGTTTTGCCCACAGAGACAAAACATGGCCCCCTCAGGCCTTCCCTTGGCAGCACACTGGTTCTTGTTACTTGCTTACATGTTTCTCCATGTTTGTGCCAGTTTCTTTTTTAAAAAATGCCTGTACGATATAGGTTTCTGTTCACCCCACACCCTTGATACTGTAGTCATTTAGTTAAAAAGAAAAGGGGGAATTGTTGTATGCTTTACATTGGGTTGTTCTAGATCTCCCCCGCCAAGAAAATTGGGTCAGTCCTGCTAATTTTGTGGGCCCGCTTGGCCCCGCCCCAAAGAACCCCGAGAGGGTTCCAGAGTTCCAGAGTTAGAGAGTTGGAGAGTTGCAGAGTTAGAGTGTGCTTGGCGCCGCGGGGGAAAGAGGCAACAGAGTTCTGTTTGGTGATTAGTTTGGGTTAGTTTATGAATCGTTGTTCCTGAATAAAGAAATACAGCTTCCCTGCCCAGCCGTATGTCTCTGGTCATCTCTGTTACCCGCCTGTGAAGCTAGCCCGGCCAGCTGGAGCCTCCAAATTTTAACAGCACAAGTCCTCCAGTCTATCCTCTGCAAGCTGGAGACTCAGGAACCAGGGGAGCTGGTGGTGTGATTCCCAGACCCCAGAACACCCGTCTGCTGGGGAGTGTGGCAAAAAAGGGGGTGGGCTCTCCTTTCCTCTGCCTTTTGTTTGTTCACACCCCCATGGATTAGAGAAGGCACTGTCTTCTACTGAACCCACTGATTTGGATTTCGTCCAGAAACATCCTCACAGACACATTCAGAAACAGATGCTAGTCAAACATCCGGGCATCCTGTGGTCTAGTCAAACTGACGCTTAACAATCACCATCACACCCGTTGTCTCTTTTACGGGGAACTGACATGGGGCACCATTTACACACAGCTGCTATTCTGCTTTTTACAGAATCTTCCAAAAATTTTGTATTTACAGACTACACAGAACTATTAGGGAATAAGTAAGTGTCCCTAAAAGACACGGGAGTTAGAAGCATGCGCCACCCACAGATTTTTGCATTTATTCATTCGTGTTTATTCACTAGAGCACTGCTCTGCTCTGGCATATGATGGTACCAGGGATTGAACGCAAGATCTCTGAGGCCCCGGGCGTGAAAGTCCAGTGTGCTGATGTCCCACTAACCCTCTGGTCCAGAAGATTTGAAAAGTGATCATGAGTTTGCTAGTTTGAAAAGTGGACTGTTGGGGGTCGGGCAGTAGCACAGCGGGTTAAGCACAGGTGGTGCAAAGCACAAGGATCGGCGTAAGGATCCCGGTTCGAGCCCCTGGCTCCCCACCTGCAGGGGAGTCGCTTCACAGGCGGTGAAGCAGGTCTGTAGGTGTCTATCTTTCTCTCCCCCTCTCTGTCTTCCCCTCCTCTCTCTATTTCTCTCTGTCCTATCCAACAACGAACAATAGCAACAACAATAATAATCACAACAAGGCTACAACAAGGGCAACAAAAGGGGGGGAATGGCCTCCAGGAGCAGTAGATTCATGGTGTAGGCACTGAGCCCCAGCAATAACCCTGGAGGCAAAAAAAGAAAAGAAAAGAAAAAGAAATGGGGACTGTCCAAGTCTATGACAGAACATGTACAAATTGAAAAGACGAAAGTGCCCTCACCCTTATAACATTTGGACCTGCAAAAATACCTCTGCCCAGAAATACTCATTTGATTCTTATTCATTCATTCAGCTGATAGAACTTGCATGTGTGAAGAGTTCACATTTGGGCCAAGTGTCCAGGACCTGTGACTGGATTCTCAGCTTTTAGACGCAGGACGCTTGGCTGCCAGGGCTCAAAGGACGCATCATCTCACATTATCTGATATGGTGGCAGTGGTGGTGCGTTCTGTGAGTCCACGACGTTGATATGAATTCAGGCTCTTTCTGTCCTCTGCCTGTCAGCTTTGGTGACTTGGTTAGATCCTCTCCTGGTTCCAAAGAAGTTACAGCTAGAAGCTCACTTTTTTTTTTTTTTTGCCTCCAAGTCACTGGGGGCTCAGTAACAGCAGTACAAATCCACTGCTCCTGGTGGCCTTTTTTTTTTTTTTTTTTTCCCTTTTCCTTTTCCTTTTCATTTGACAGGGCAGAGAGAGAAACTGAGGGGGGAGGGGAAGATAGAGAGAGGGAGAGAAAAACAGACACCTGCAGACCTGCTTCAGCGTTTTGAAGTGACCCCTACAGGTGGGGAGCCGGGGCCTCGAACCTGGATCATTGAGTGGGTCCTTGTGCTTTGTGCTATATGCACTTAACTGCGTGCTTTACTGCCTGGTCTCCCAAAGCTCACATCTCTACACACACCAATATCCAGCAGTAGAAAGAGGGACTTTTTTTTTTTCTTTGTCCTTGTGTCCTTGCTAAGAACCAAACACTTGGCTTCCGTTTTCTTCCTCAGGCCAGAACTGGATGACAGGTCACATCCCAGAGCTCTGACCCAGCCAAGTAGCAATCATTTGAACAAAATCAGACTTTTTTTTTTTTTTCCAGCAAGGGTGAAAGGTCACATGCTAGCCTTGGGTAGGTGGCCAATGTCATGTGCTCTCCCCGGAGACCTATTTAGTAGACATGGCCAGAAGTCAGGGTCTAATTCCTGTTGTTCAAGGTTAGATGAGGTACAGTAGTCTTTGGGGAGGGGGAGGGGGGTGCTAATACTCTGTGTGAATCAGCAGCAAAGCTCCAGCCTTTCCCCCTCTTCCTGCCTGACAACCACAGGCAGGTGGGAACTGTTAATAAGCTCCCAGCTATTTATTTCGCTACAGCTGTGTGTTCTTCCGAAGATCACAGTATCTGCTTGCTTTCAGCTGCCTTTAGGGGCCTGTGGTCAGGCTACGGTGGAGAGCACTCCCCCGGCAGAACTAGCTGGGTGGTTGGTAGTGTTTGCGCATGTCTCTGTCTCACCACAAACTCCTGCAGGGTAATTGATTTCTTGAAGGAACACCTCAGCCCGCAGCTGGGGAGCCTGCCTGGTTATTACGGGGTACCAGCAATGAACATTGATTGTCCTCTGTCTGGACTTTCCAGAACCTCGTGGGACTGAGTATGGCCTCCAGGACCCTGTAGAGTACATGGAAGCTAGAAGCCCCCAGTGATACTCCGTTCCCTGCAGTAATTACCAAAGCAAACAAAACAAGTTTCTAGAGAATTGCACCCCCATGAAAGTATCTGAGGTAAGTATCCCTCTAGCATTCCTCCTGGATTTTACGCCTCTGCCTGCCTCTGCCCGCCTCTGCCCGCCTCTGCCCGCCTCTGCCCACCTCTGCCCACCTCGGCTCTCTAGACCTTGTCCTTCACATCTCATCGTCCTCGGGAAAATACTCGTGGCATAAGAATCGAGCACTGATGTCAGTAACTGCGTTTCTATGGCAAAGGCTAATTCAAGAGGCTGCTGCTTGATTTAAGCTTTGCCACAAGCCTGTTAGTAGAACGGGATTGCTTGGACCAGGCAAGTCTTTCCCACCAGGAGAATCCCCCTCCTTCCCAAGGGCAGCCAGAGGTGCTGAGGAGCGACACACAGTTGTCTCAACTCCCGTCTGGAGGCCTGTGCCTCAGTAAATAGCTCAGGGGTGGCTGGGGTGGAGGTGCTTCTGCTACCCTGACTTGGGCGTCTTCTGCTGCTTTGGGGAAGAAAAAGGGGAAGGACTCCTGCTTGCTTGCTTTCATTTGTTGTCTATTACCCCTTCATTTATTAAATCCTGCCAAACAAAACAAAAAGCACGTTTCTTCAGCCACTGTAGCATTGTTTGTTGTTAAAATTTCTGAGGCTCTGGCCGGGCCGGCTAGCTTCACGGTGGTGAACAGAGACGCGGAGACAACGGCTGGGCAGGGCAGCTGTATTTCTTTATTCAGGAGCAACGATTCACAAACTAAGACAAACTAATCACCAAACAGAACTCTGCTGTCTCTTTGCGGCGGCGCAAGCACTCTCTCTTTTACTCTGGAACTCAGGAACCCTCTCCCTTACTCTCGAACTCAGAAACTCTCGCACTCTCGCACTCTCGAACTCCGGAACTCAGGAACTCTGTCACTGGGGAACTCATGAACTCTCGGACTCATGAACTCAGGAACCCTCCCTCAGGGTTCCTTGGGGCGGGGCCAAGCAGGCCCGCGAAATTAATTGGACTGATCCAATTCTCTTGGTTTGGGGAGGGCTAGAACAAACCAATGTAACGCATACGACAATTCCCCCTTTTCTTTTTAACTAAATGACTATAGTATCAAGGGTGTGGGGTGAACAGAAACATATATAACAAAAACCAGCATGTTGCCAAGGGAAGGCCTGAGGGGGCCATATCTGAAAAAAAAAAATTTCTTGCCTCTGGGGGGCTACTTGCCTCGACGGGCAATTGCATGGGGGCGGGGAACGGCCTAGGGTCCCACAGGCAGCTGGCTGCAACTTACTTACTATGAAACAAAACTTGTTATTAGCATATCTACTGCAGGATCCAACGTTTCTAATAGAGAAGGAATTTGAGACTTTTACATATCAACAACGTCTTTTAACCTTTTGTTACACCCATTCAAGATGGAGACACACCCTAGGTGTGGGCCGGAGAGGAAACCTCAGGCATGAGAATAATTAGCATAGCCATTGTGCGATCTACCATTTCTAATAGAGAAGGTAGTGTTTTACATATCAACAAGTCTATTTAACCTTTTGTTTAGACCAACTTAGTTGAAATATATTGATTGTTAACTAATTTTTACCTCAGACTTTAAATGTAAGTTAATTTTTATCTTTATGAGAATTACGTTGAAAACCTTTTTCATTTATCTTTGACTAGTAAGAATTTAGCCTTAAAGCTACTGTTTACCAAACTTTAAACATACACATAAACATAGTCATTAATACACGAGGAGAGAAACCTTTGTTACGAAGACATGTCATTTTAAACACGAATTTAAATCTATATTGTCTTAGTTGTTGGGGGGGGGTTCACCATCCGGAGGTGGCTTCCCGCGCAGCTCCACTTCTAGGAATTGCAAGTTGCGATCTCTGCACAAATCTCTGCGTACTCCAGCTTGTCTGTCTTCAGACCGGACCGGCGGCTGGAGATCTCGTGTACCCAGTTTTGGCAGGGAGCCCGGGGGTCCGGGAGGCCCGGGATGGTTCCAGAATTCATAGAAAGAGGGCAGGCAGGCCATCTTTGTAGAAGGCGTGAGCCTAGGTGCCCAGGGGTGGCGGCCATGATAGAACGCCGCGGCCCTGCCCCATGGCCCTGCCATGTCTGCTGCCCTGTTCGCAGTGGCCGAGCAGCGTGGAGGGATCACGCGTCCAGTGCCCTGCACCACGCGGTGGAGAGCCGGCTCCTGTGGGCTGGCCTCAGGCTCCAGCATGTTGGCATCGGGCTCCAGCATGTTGGCCTCAGGCTCCAGCATGTTGGCATCGGGCTCCAGCATGTTGGCATCGGGCTCCAGCATGTTGGCATCGGGCTCTAGCGTGCTGGCATCGGGCTCTTGCATGGTGGCGTAGGCCTCCTGCGGGCTGCGGGGCTGCGGGGTTGCTGGCGCGGTGCGCGGGGTTGTCTGGGCGCAGCCGGCTGGCTGGCTGTTTGACCAGGTGGAAACAGCAGCTCCGCGCCTTGCCTCCCGCCCGCTGGCTCTTCCCGCTGGCTGTTCTGAGTTCGCCCGAGCGAGTGGAAACCACAGAGTGGTCCAGAGATAAATGTTCCAGAAACAGCAAAACAGTCTCGTGAAGAAAGAGCAGAGGCCTTTGTAGATCTCTTCACAAGCAGAAGAGAAGGCCATCGTGCATAGTTAGCCAAATTGTCTTTACTTATCTGAGAGATGCGCAGGTCAGGTCCACGTGGGCGCCATTTGTTGTTAAAATTTCTGAGGCTCTTGCCGGGCCGGCTAGCTTCACGGTGGTGAACAGAGACGCGGAGACAACGGCTGGGCAGGGCAGCTGTATTTCTTTATTCAGGAACAACGATTCACAAACTAAGACAAACTAATCACCAAACAGAACTCTGCTGTCTCTTTGCGGCGGCGCAAGCACTCTCTCTTTTACTCTGGAACTCAGGAACCCTCTCCCTTACTCTCGAACTCAGAAACTCTCGCACTCTCGCACTCTCGAACTCCGGAACTCAGGAACTCTGTCACTGGGGAACTCATGAACTCTCGGACTCATGAACTCAGGAACCCTCCCTCAGGGTTCCTTGGGGCGGGGCCAAGCAGGCCCGCGAAATTAATTGGACTGATCCAATTCTCTTGGTTTGGGGAGGGCTAGAACAAACCAATGTAACGCATACGACAATTGTTCCTTCATTTCATTGTGTCTTTGGTCTTGCCACCACTTTTTTTTTAAAAATATTTATTTTATTTATTTATTTATTCCCTTTTGTTGCCCTTGTTGTTTTATTGTTGTAGTTATTATTGTTGTTGTCGTTGTTGGATAGGACAGAGAGAAATGGAGAGAGGAGGGGAAGACAGAGAGGAGGAGAGAAAGATAGACACCTGCAGACCTGCTTCACCGCCTGTGAAGTGACTCCCCTGCAGGTGGGGAGCCGGGGTTCGAACCGGGATCCTTATGCCGGTCCTTGTGCTTTGCGCCACCTGCGCTTAACCCGCTGACCACCACTTTTAAAACAAAATTAACAGAAGAGAAAGATTCATTGTATCATCCATCAAAAATTGGAAGGGATTCATTTTCTACTAGGATTCAGTTGGAGTTTGGTTGCCTTGTGGGAATCAAACACCAAAGTTTCTGCTGGAATTATACCTCCTGACTTCCTTTTTTTTTTTTTTTTTGCCTCCAGGGTTTTTGCTGGGGCCCAGTGCCTGCACAGTGAATCCACTGCTCCTGCGACCATTTTTTTTCCCCATTTTATTGGATAGGACAGAGAGAAATGGAGAAGACAGAGAGAAATTGAGAGAGGAGGGCACGACAGAAAGGGGTAGAGAAAGATAGACACCTGCAGACCTACTTCACCACCTGTAAAGTGACACCCCCCCCCCCCGCTTCAGGTGGGGAGCCAGTGGCTCGAACTGGGATCCTTGTGCTGGTCCTTGCACTTCATATGTGCACTTAACCTGTTGTGTCACCGCCTGACCCCTCTCCCCATTTTTCTTTTTGTTTTTTGATGAGAGTAAAAAAATATGGCATTATAACTAGATGGTGAGTCCTAGCTTCTAATTACAGAATAAATGTGAGCCTTGTTCCTAACTCCCCGGTGAATAATAAAAACGGTGCGTTAAAAGCCAAGTTTGCAGTCTGCATTGATAGAATGGGATAGTCACTTTATTAAAAATAAGCATGATAGGAATAAGGCTGAAAGGAGGTTTGATCTGTGTACCTGACTGGAAGCAGGCAGCTAATTCTAACTTTCTTCCCATATGCCCTGTGAGAATTACTGAGCAGTTCTCTCTTTCTCTTTGACAGTTTTACTGGATGACAGAGTCTCGAGAAGGGGCAGGGTGGGACTCAGTGGTAATGCTAGCTGCCGTCTGTGATCGACTTTTGATGTGCTAGGCTCTGGCTGACTGTTGGGTTGTCAGAATAACCAGGATGCATTTTTGCAAAGAAAAGCATAGAGATACATATAGTTACTCTAGGAAACTCCTAGTAATGGTCACCCTCCTCAAGCAACTCATTCAAAGTGTAGATTTCTCTCTCAGGCAGTGGGGAAGATTCCCAGGTCAGTGGTTACAGATTCCAGAAGTGTCACCAAGGGCTCAGATTCCATGTCTCTGCTCCTCCTGGGATGGTAGAAACGGGACGGCATGTCAGAAAGTGGCTGCAGGAGTTCCAGCCTTCACACCCAGGGTCAACATCCCAGCCAGGCATGGAAACTGACCAACTAAGCCACCAAAACACGATGGAATCATTTTTTTCTTTTAATTTTTTAATTAGTGATCTAATATTGATTTCCAGAATTATGGGTTAACAGGAGTTTCTCTACTAAGTTGTTGTAAAGTTATTGTGCTATGCCATCCCCCTCCCCAAGTGTTTTGAAGAGTTTCATGCAAAATTTAGGTTTTATTCCAGGAGAAACTTAATTTTGTGTCTTGCTTGAAGTAGGCATCTAATTTTAATTTTCTTCCCACATGCCCTAAGAGAATTACTGAGCAGTTCATTCTTTCTCTTTGTAATCCCACTACAAGTATATGCTGAGATCATATATGCATCTAGCTGTGTTTCTTTGTTTTATTTTATATTTTATTTTTTTATTCCCTTTTTGTTGCCTTTGTTGTTTTATTGCTGTGGTTATTATTGTTGTTATTGGTATCGTCGTTGTTGGATAGAACAGAGAGAAATGGAGAGAGGAGGGGGAGACTGAGAGGGGGAGAGAAAGATAGACACCTGCAGAACTGTTTCACCACCTGTGAAGTGACTCCCCTGCAGGTGGGGAGCCGAGGGCTCGAACCGGGATCCTTACGCTGGTCCTCGCGCTTTGTGCCATGTGCGCTTAATCCATTGCGCTACCGCCCGACTCCCTCTAGCTGTGTTTCTATATTCTACCCTGTTATGTAGATTTCTTTTCTTTTTTATTCTTATTGTTGTTATAGCTGTTATTGTTGTTGTTGAATAGGACAGAGAGAAATCGAGAGAGAAGGGGAAGATGGGGGGGAGAGAAAGACAGACACCTGCAAACTTCTCTCTCAAGCTTCATTGCTTGAGAGAGAAAGAGAGAGAGAGAGAGAGAGATCAGCAGACCTGTTTCACCACCTGTGAAGTGAACCCCCTGCAGGTGGGGAGCCATGGGGGGGGCTTGAACTGGGCTTCTTGCACTGGTTGGTGTACTTGACGCCACGCACTACTGCCTGGCCTGTCGCACTAATAACATACATACTTTAACTCCTGTGGTTCAGTCTTAGTTTCTATCACCTGAGGATACTTTGTCTCTCTCATCAAAATGACCATAGTTGTTCACTATCCATTTCCTATGAAGAGTTTGAGGAAACAATTAGTCCTGTGACCTGTGAAAATCGTTCTCTCTATTGTTTTGTTTTTCCATTTATTCTGACCACATACCCTTTTAGTTATTTTCCTTCAGTTGTCTTGCCAGAAGCAAGATGCCTTTTCCTTAAAAGACATTTCAAGATATTTGCTTCTCGAAGTGATAATGATGATTTTTAAAACAATCTTCTTCCCGTCATTATGTGTTGCCTGGCAGGAAGCTCTGAGGTTGCTGAACGCATCTAAGGACTTGGACATCAGCTTCTGGGACTTGTCCTCTTAAAAAGCAGCACCCAGCCTCGTCACGGTGGTCCTGAGGTACAGCCCACACAGTTCCCGCTTGTGGGTTTGGGGTCCTGCCTGCACATTGCACGTCAAATGTGATGGCATTGCTTTCTGAAACAGTTCCCACATAGTCTGAAGTAAGCTGTGACTACTCTTTTGTGTAACTTTCAGAATCTAGTAAATGATCATTTTAACGCCAACTCCCGTCAAGATTACATGTCTGCCACTCGCTGTTCACTACGTCACGATTTCTATCTTCTAAAATGTCTTCAGGTTTCCTGGGCATAGCATATAAGACTGGGCCACTGTTCACAGGGGCCAAGCATCATTCTTGGTGTATCTCTACCACCCCTCTGTGGTCCTGTGGGAAAGGAGAAATGCCAGGCTACATACCTAACTTATCTCTTTGGCATGCCCATAAAATTTACAGAAAGCTGGGCAAGTAATGCTCCGTTTTATCGACCAAGTAGAATAGACACAGAAACAGAATAAGAATGGGACTGCTTTTAACTGTTCACTTCAGAAACCACTGGATGCCTGTGTAACTATCAAATACTATTTTTTTTATTTTTATCTTTATCTTTATTTATTTATTTCATTTTTTGCCTCCAGGGTTATTGCTGGGGCTCAGTGGATGTACCACGAAATCCACTGTTCCTGGAGGCCATTTTTTCCCCCCATTTTTGTTGCCCTTGTTGTTGTCATTATTGTTATTGTTGCCATTTGTTGTGACTCCAACAGGAGTTTGGGACTATTAGCACACGAATGACATCAGCCTGAGGTGGGACACACAGAGAAGGGAAGGTATAAAGCACGGGACTTGGAGCAGGTCGCTCTCTTAGGCTGCTGCTGCTTCTGGTCAGAAGCATCTCGGTGGAGGTGCGCCAGGTATCCGCCGTGGCTCCTTCTCCTGGGAACTGAACACGTGTGACTCTGCTAGCCGGTGAACGTTTAGACCCTCTACAGCCATGAGCAGCCTATATCTCAGCTGATAATTGTTTATCTTATGGGACTAAACTTTTGATAACTGTACTTAGACTTTATGGACCTAGTGTACTCTTCACCCCTGATGATAAGTGCTTATTTTGCCTTTTACCTGTTTCACCCTAATAAACCTTGTATTGTTTAAACCCATTCCCAGCTCTCCGCTGTGGATCCTTTTACGTGCCGCAGCTCCCCATAACCCTTATTAAGTTAAATTACAACAGCCATTGATGTTGTTGGACAGGACAGAGAGAAATTGAGATAGGAGGGTAGACAGAGAGGGGGGAGAGAAAGACAGACACCTGCAGACCTGCTTCACTGCTTGTGAGGTGACCCTCCTGCACATGGGGAGCTGGGGGCTCAAACCGGGATCCTTGCGCTTCACGCCATGTGCACTCAACCCACTGTGCTACCGCCTGGCCCCATTTTTCTATTATAATAATGATGAACAAGATTGTAAGATAACAGCAGTATAATTCCACACAGTTCCCATCACCAGAGTTCTGTGTCCCATCCCCTCCACTGGAAGCTTCCCTGTTCTTTATTCCTCTCTAAGAGTGGGATAGTATTTTGGGGTGGGAGGTCTGGCTTCTGTAAGTGCTTCTCCACTGGACATATGCGTTGGCAGGTGGATTCATATCCCAAGCAGCAACAGGTATTTTTAAGGCTTCTCCTGATATGCAGCAAATAAGATTTCCTCACTGATTCCTTGTACCTAATCAGATGTTTCTATTATTGACTTTCTTACGGAGAAAAGTTGAAACCAGTAGAAGAAAACACAAAAATACAGTTTTACACAGAAGCTTCAGTTTACAGGTTTACAAATTCTGTGCTCTTCTCATCTCTGCTTTTCTTCTGTCACACACACACACACATACACAGACACACACACTCACACTCACACACATAGACACACACAAACACATACACACTCACACACACATAAACACACAAACACACACACATACTCTCACACACACATTCACACACACACAAACACACACACTCACACATACACATACTCACACACACAAACACACACACAAACACACTCACACACTCACACATACACATACATTGACACATACACACACACATTCACACAGACACACACATTCACACACACAAACACACAAACACACACAGTCACATACACACACACTCACACACAGACTCACACACACACATACACATACTCACACACACAAACACACTCACATACACACACACACACACTCACACACACAAACACACACACACTCATATACACAAACACTCACACACACATACACACACACTCACACACACACTCACACACACACTCACTCACACATACATTAACACTCACATACACACTCACACATGCATTCACACAGACACACTCACACACACACACACAAATACACACAGTCACATACACACACACACACACACACACACACACACACACACACACACACACACTCACACACACACTTTTCCCCAGAAGGATCACACAGGTGTGCATTGCTCATCTCCACAAGGACTCCTGTCATTATTTGGCCTCCAGAGGTGTTGCCCAAACTCTGAAAGCCGTGCTAACTCAGCTTTTTGGACTGGAGATGACAGAAGCATCAGCACTAATTGGCTGTGGACACGCCAGTTAGTTACAAGAGGTGCTGTGTGCTAGGTGATTACTACACAGCTCCTTGATTCAGGGGGGTGCATGGGTTCCTACTTAGGGAACAATGTTAAGAGTTCCACCATCATCACCATCATAAATATTATCTTCCCCAAATTGTTCTGGTAAGAATAACTTAGCAGAACACTGTGGTATGGGGGATTGAACCTAGGACTTCACAGCTTCATCCAGGCCTTATACACAACCACTATGCTCTCTCCACATGTCCTTTTAAAATGCCCACAGTTTTTCTGTTTGTTTGCTTGTTTTGCTTTTTGTTTTGCCGTGACACCCCTGCTCCTGGCAGGCTATTTTCTCCTCAGTTATAAGGTGAGAGAGAGAGAGAAGAGAGTCAGGGAGAAAAAGGAGAGACATCTCAACATTTCCTCACCCCCTGCAAAGCTTTCCCTGTGTGTGGTGTTCCCATGGTGTTCAGGGCTCAAACCTGGGGCCTTGCTCATGCAAAGCGTGTGCTCCTGCTGGCTGAGCCATCTCCAGGCCCTAAAGTGCTGGAGTTCTTATTGGGCAAAAATCACACAGTAGCCCACATAGGTGTAAACATTTTACTATTGCCATTTTCTGTGTGTTCAGTTAACAGCACAACGCACTAGATAAAATGGCTGAAAACCAAAAAACCGGGCCAAGGAACTGGCTCATCAAGTAGCATGCACACCTTGTCAATACAAGTCCCTGGGGCCGCAGAGACCTGGTTTCTTTTTCTCTTTAACTTTGTTTATTTTTGCCTTCAGGGTTATCTCTATGGCTTAGTGCCTGCACTGTGAATCCACGGCTCCTGGAGGCCAGTTTTTCCATTTTATTGGATAGGACAGAGAGAAATTGAGAGAGGAAGTGAAAATAGAGAGAGAGAAAGGTAGATACCTGCGGACCTACATCACTGCTTATGAAGTGCCCTTCCTGCAGGTGGGCAGCCAGGGGTTTGAATCCGGATCCTTGCTCAGGTCCTTGCGCTTTGTACTGCATGTGCTTAGCTGGTGTGCCAACGTCCAGCCCATCCTTTTTTTCATTAAAGAGGGGGGGGGGGCGGGTGGTAGCGCAGCGGGTTAAGCACACATGGTGCAAAGTGCAAGGACCCACTTGAGGATTCCAGTTTGAGCCCCTGGCACCCACCTGCAGGGGAGTTGCTTCAGGCCTGCAGGTGTCTATCTTTCTCTCCCCTCTGTCTCCCCCTCCTCTCTCCATTTCTCTCTGTCCTATCCAACAAAAATGACAGCAACAACAATAACAGCGATAAACAACAAGGGTAACAAAAAGGGATTTGTAGTATAGGCACCGAGCCCCAGCAATAACCCTGGAGGCAAAAATAAATAAAGAGGGGAGTCGGGCGGTAGCGCAGTGGGTTAAGCGCATATGGCACAAAGCACAAGGACTGGCATAAGGATCCTAATCGGAGCCCCTGGCTCCCCATCTGCAGGGGAGTCTCTTCACAGGCGGTGAAGCAGGTCTGCAGGTGTCTGTCTTTCTCTCTCCCTTCTCTGTCTTCCCCTCCTCTCTCCATTTCTCTCTGTCCTATCCAACAACAATGACATCAGTAATAATTACTACAACAAGAAAACAACAAGGGCAACAAAAGGGAATAAATAAAATAAAGAGAGAGAGAGAGAGAGACTGCTAACCTAGTGTAGTGGCTCTGCACAAGGGCCTCATATCTGAAGCAGCAGGGCTTCAGGTTCAAACCCCAATCTTACCAGAAACCAGAGGTTTACTCCTCTGGTAAAAAAAATATATATATCAGGAAACTGTGAAAGCATTTCACAAGTTTGTTGGTTATAAGCTGGCTGCTATTTTCCAGGAGGCCACTGAAGGTGAAGCAATTGGTTAGCTAAAGACGATTCCGGACAAATAACGTCAAGAAAGTGTCATTGGTCAATGGCTTTCCCATAGGCTGGTGAAATATTAACACAGGCAGCAGACTTTCCTCACTGATAGGTTGGAGTGTTGTCCAATATTTGGGTGTGATGGCAAAGATTTCTGTAAATGTTTAGCTTTGAATTCACTCAGTTTTCCTTAAAAAACAAAAAAGTGAGTGAGGTTGTTCCATAGTCACATTTCCAGTCCCAAGAAACGGACACAGTTTAATGTTTATGTTAGTGCCATGCCTAATCGCCTCGATTATGACAGGAACGTTACTTTCTGATCTAGTGTTTATATGTTTCAATTCAGCAAAGATGATGTCTCTACTTGATTTTGGTACATACTGGCCTTGTACCCAGAGACCCATTTCATCTAATAATATGTGGTAGAGTACAGCCTCATGCCAGAGGAGGGATAGACTCTGCCATTCTCCGAAGCCCTTTCTTTCTCTTCTGTATTGTGTTACTGACACACAGCTATTTGTGTGTGAGAACTTGGAGCTCTGGGATTCCCCTCTCCACCATTTACCTCCTCCTGGGTTTATTTACATGAAGCCTTACTGCTAATTAGCTTCAGGGTGGGAAGAGGGAAATTTCTTTTTTTTTTTTTTTTTCAAATACTTATTTATTCCCTTTTGTTGCCCTTGTTTCATTGTTGTAGTTATTCTTGTCATCATTGTTGGATAGGACAGAGAGAAATGGAGAGAGGAGGGAAGTACAGAGAGGGGGAGAGAAAGACAGGCACCTGTAGACCTGCTTTACTGCCTGTGAAGCGACTCCCCTGCAGGTGGGGAGCCGGGGGCTCGAACCAGTATCCTTACTCCTATTCTTGTGCTTTGCGCCATATGCGCTTAACCCGCTGTGCTACCGCCCGACTCCCAGGAAATTTCTATATGTCCTTGTGGCTGTGGCCCCGGGAAGGGATGGTCCCCATACATGGGAAGAGCTTCATCTTTTACTCATTACCTTGAGTATACAGAGCCTCTCCCTTCCATGAACCATGGCTGGGCCCACAGCTTCCGGTGAGGAACTGAGCAATTTGCCAAATTAATTTTCTCCGCTTCAAGGTAGCTCGGTGGGATATGCCTCTGTATCTGTCCTGTTTAATGGGATGGCTTCTTAAAAGTAGGCTCTCCAAGATGGAAAAGTTGAAGATGAAAAGGACCGTTCTCACTGCCCCCCCGTGACTGATTTTTCACAGTTTATTAAAAACTGTGCTCTTGTGGCTACGTGGTGGAAATATATGGGGCCAGGCAGTGGTGCACCTGGTTAAGAGCACACATTACAGTGCATAAAGAAAGACCCAGGTTCAACTAGTGGTCCCCACCTGCGGGGTGAAAGCTTCCCAAGAGGTGAAGCAGGGCTGCAGGTGTCTCTCTGTCTCTTCCCCTCTCTATCTCCCCCTCCCTTCTCAATCTCTCTCTCTCTCTCTTTATATATATAACCCTTTGGAATCCATGAGAAGCGAGGTATGTAGACTTGTTCTCACTTGGAGTTTTTCACATGGTCATCTGGTCACCTGTAGAATGGAAGACTATAGATTCTGAAAAACATTCTTCCCGAGATGTTTCCAGAAGAGAGAGCCTTGCCCGTAGTAATTTTCTCCCTCCTTTGGAGTTCCTTTTGGCCTAGTGAGTGTCCTTGGTGTTGTGTTTAAACATTCCAGTTGGAGTCTTTGCTCCCCTCCTAGTAAAAGCCTCGGTGAATCCTTCCTATAGAAGTCAGCACTGACTGGGTGAGAGTCTGTGTCCCCGTGAACTCGGGGCAGCTGGCCCAACTCTGATTCTTGAAATTTCTCTAGGGCAGGCACAGGAATTTCTACTCCTACTTCCTTCTTCGTACAACATCCATAAATATGGAAATGAGGGCCTCAGATCTCACTTTCTGATGAAACAATATGCTGTCTAAATTCGGTTAATTGCAAGGTATTTAGTGTTGAAAGACAAAGATATGCTAATCTTATTAAAATATGCCTGGTTAAATTTAGCTATAAATTCCATTCAGGGCCTAGAGATTTTTACATTGTTCCAAGTCAGAAAGTCTGGAAAGAAAACCACCCACTGTGTAGGGTGCAGAGTTAGTAATTTAGAAAGGTGAAAAGTTTAATTATGAGTCCGTCTTCTGGTGTGGGCGAAGTGAAGCAAGGCTGAATTCTTAATTTTTTTTGTTTGTTTAGATTAAACCCACTGAAGGGCTCTTTCCCATTGTTTATACTTTATTACTCTGACAGCAAGAGAAGCTTTTAACATTTTTTTTTCCTGTGTCATTCGAATTGAAGCTGTTCTTCATATACACGAATGAGGGAGAGAGTCTTAACTGAAGTAGAGCTTGGCACTGTTTTTGGACAGACAAGATCATTGATTTATTTATTTGTTTTTATTCTTCCAGATGATTAAGAGGCTATAGCGTTGGAGTTGTGACTAAAGATGAGACCAGGGATTTAGGTACCCAGGGTCTTCCTTGCTGTGAAAGTGGTGCATTACAGGGCTCCTGCACGTCTATCTCACTGCAGTGTCTGGGGCATAAGCGCAGTGTGTTTAAAGAGAGCTGTGAATCTCTTGTAGAATAAAATATGTAGTCTTTATAGAACATTTATTTGTAGCATTATAAAATTTGGATAAACATAACTACACCTTTATACACATGCACCTTCCTAGTTCAACCACTAAGATATAATCATCTCAGGCTGGGGAGGTAGCATAGCACCTTATCTGACAGACTTTCATATGTGAGTGTCAGGGGTTTCAGATTCAACCCACAAGATAACCTGGGCTAACCTACAGGTAGAAGTGGTTTGTCTGTGAGAAACACACACACACACACACACACACACACACACACACACACACACACACACACACACACACACATATAATTAAAACTCTGAATTTTCCCCTTAAATATCCTAGAAGAAAGATTTTAAAATAGAGGTTGTTAGGGTCAGGTGGTGGCACACATGGCTGAGTGCATATGCTACCATATGCAAGGACCCGGGTTCAAGCCCCTGGTTCCCATCTGCAGGGGAGAAACTTCACGAGTGGTGAAACAGTGCTGCAGGTCTCTCTCTCTTCCTCCCTCCTCCCTCCCTTATCTCTATACTAAATAAATAAAAATAAAGAAAGCAGTTAGATATTATTCATGCACTCTAAGTCACTCATTTCTTTACATTTTAATATCCTCATGAGCAAAATGGACATAAAAGTACGGGAAAGGGGGTCAGGCAGTAGCGCAGCGGCGCAAAGCACCAGGACCGGCATAAGGACCTGGGTTTGAGCCCCCGGCTCCCCACCTGCAGGGGGGTCACTTCATAGGTGGTGAAGCAGATCTGCAGATGTCTTTCTCTCCCCATCTCTGTTTCCCCTCCTCTCTCCATTTCCATCTGTCCTATCCAACAACAACATCAACAACAATAACTATAACAATAAAAAACAACAAGGGCAACAAAAGGGAATAAGTAAATAAATATTAAAAAAACAGAAACACAGACCCTCAAGATAAGCCGCATCCTTGATACAAGGAGCCCCTCTCCTCCTCCTTCATCTCATGTTGGTCTCTTATTCACTCCTCTCGCTTCGGCTGCCTAGGCCCCTTTGCCGCTTCCAGATCATTCTCTCTGCTGTTTGAGTGCCTTTGTTTATGGTGTGCCACCTCCTTGGAAAGCCTGTCCTGATCTTACCAACCTGGCCAGTCTGTGTATCCTTCCAGCCCAAGCTCATGCCTTGTTTCCTTCTGGAATGCTCTCCTGAACCCCAGTTCTCCCGCTACACATTGGAGGTGCGTATGCCTCCTCCGTGCCTGGCTAGTGGGCTCTGCTCTCCCTCTCCTGCCTGGATGCCCCACGGGATCGCCAATTTCTGTCTACTCCCCTTCCGGATTGTGAGGGTGAGGAGTCAAGGCATGTCTGTCTCTGTGTTTCCACCAGGCTTCACCTTGCTAGGCACATATTAGATGCCAACACACCTTGACTGAATGGACAGACATTCCACTGTCTTCCTCGGGTGGGCGAGGCTGGGGGAAAAGAAGATGCTACTTGGGAGAGAAGCAGAAATACTGCGAAAAATGGATTCCAGAAGAATTTAAAGACGGGTGCTGTCTTTGTTGATCTCACAGCAGCCTATGACATGGTCTGGCACTGTGGTCTCCTAGTCAAGATCTCAAGATGCCTGCCTCCATGGGTGGCCAACACTATATCGTTTCTTCTCCAAAACAGAAGATTCCGGGTGCATCTGGGTGACAAGTCTAGCAGATGGAGACTTGTCTCAAGTGGCCTCCACCAGGGCTCTGTTCTGGCTCCTATGCTATTTAATATTTACATCAGTGACCTCCCAGAAACTTCTTCAAGGAAGTTCATCTACGCCGATGACATCTGCTGTGCAACTCAGGCATCCAAGTTCGACATCCTCGAGGAAACACTCACGAAAGACATGTCTCTGATATCTGATTACTGTAAAAAATGGCGACTAATCCCTAGCACTGCTAAAACGGTATCATCTGTTTTCCATCTACACCATGCCTCGGCCTCGCATGAGCTTAATGTGCAGCTTGGCGATACGAGAATCCGGCATGAAGCCCAGCCAGTCTATCTTGGCGTTACTCTCGATCGCACTCTGTCATTTCATGATCATCTCATAAAAACTGCAGCAAAGGTGGGCGCGAGGAATAACATCATTGCAAGACTGGCCAGCTCCTCATGGGGCGCGAGCGCTTCCACACTACGATCATCATCTCTGGCATTATGCTATTCCACTGCAGAATACTGTGCCCCAGTATGGTTCCGTAGCCCCCACGTCCACTTGGTTGATTCCAAATTATATTCCTCCATGAGGATAATTTCTGGAACCATCCGTTCCACCCCGGTTCCATGGCTGCCAGTTCTTAGCAACATCGCCCCGCCAGATATTCGTCGGGATGTGGCATCATCTAAGTTCATTTCCCATGTCTACGCTCGACCGGACCTGCCAATATACGCAGATATCTTCGCCCACCCTGTCCAACGCTTGACGTCTCGTCACCCAATCTGGTCCCCTACGCCTACACTGAACTTCTCTGTTCCAGACTCTTGGAAACAGAGTTGGCAGTCAGCTGAGGTCAAGAACAAACACCTCATCACAGACCCCTGCAAGCGTCAACCCGGCTTTGACCTAGCACGTTATGATTGGGCCCTCCTCAATCGCTATCGAACAGGCCATGGCCGGTGCGCCGCTATGTTCCATCGCTGGGGAGCCAGAGACGACCCGAACTGCCCCTGCGGCTCCAGACAGACTATGACCCACATAGTCAACGACTGCCACCTCTCCAGATTCAAAGGAGGTCTCGAAACTTGACATCAGGCTCAACCTGATGCTGTTGACTGGCTACGGAAGAAGGGCAAACGCTAGAAGAAGAACTGGGGAACTTGTACAGGTTTGGGTGGGGACATAGTCATGTCTGCCCTGGGGGTGCAGACATGACTGTCCCCTCGGGAATCCCAGCGGTTTGCTCAGAGACCAGTTCTGTGCATGTTACAGCCCAGAGCAATCTGATGGAGCCAGCCTGGCAGGCAGGAGGGGTCCCGTCCTCACCAGTCTTGGGGTGGGGCACTCCTGGGGAAGACACTCAAGCAGAGGGCTGGTTCGACACTCAGGAAGTGTGAGTGCTGGCATGGGGAGGAGTTATTGGGGCCTGGGGGGTTGGGGGGGAGAACCCTTGACCAAAAGGATTAAAGCCAATGAAGAAAGCCTTCTCTTTGACCTGCCCTGGACAAACAACTCTGCCAGGCCTCTCCAAAAGCTCCCTGGAAGGCTCTGGCAGGACCCAGTGTCACGGGCATGTAATGACTTATGTTTCTTTTTTCTTTCTTTCTTCCTTTCTTTTCTTTTTTTCTTTCTTTCTTTCGTTTCTTTTTTCTTTCTTTCTTCCTTTCTTTTCCTTCCTTCCTTCCTTCCTTTCTTCCTTTCTTTCTTTTTTCCCTTTTGTTGCCCTTGTTGTTTTTCATTGTTGTAGTTATTATTGTTGTTGATGATGATGTTGTCATTGTTAGGTAGGACAGAGGGAAATGGAGAGAGGAGGGGAAGACAGAGGGGGAGAGAAAGATAGACACTTGCAGACCTACTTCACCATCTGTGAAGTGACTCCCCTGCAGGTAGGGAGACAGGGGCTTGAACCGGGATCCTTACGCCGGTCCTGTGCTTTGCGCTACGTACACTTAACCCACTGCGCTACGGCCTGACTCCCAGGCTGCTGTTTTTGGGGCTGTGTTTTCTCTCCTTCCCTATCGTTTCCCTTCTGCCAGTGTCATCTCCCAGTTAAACTGCCTGCCTCCCAGCCTTTGTCCCAGGCTCTGCTCTGGTGACACGAGGCTGACAAGAATGGCCACAGTTGTAGGAATGTATGTCTGTAGGCCTGTAGACTTGTGATCAAAATTCAGATATTTTTTCTTGTAGGGCACTGAGGCTTTGTGATTGTTTAGTAGATCTTTGTGATTGTGGATAACAACAATAAATCATGTTCTGGGCCGACAAAATAGCTCCAAAGCAGGAGAGTGTGCTGCTTTGCCATGTGCAAGACCCAGGTTCGAGCCCGGCCCCCACCACACTGAAGGAAGTTCAGTGCAATAATTTCTTTCATTATTTCTCTGCCTTTTTTTTTTTTGCCTTCAATGTTATCACTGGGGCTTGGTGCCAGCACTAGGAATCCACTATTCCTGACAGCCAGTTTTTTCCATTTTATTGGATAGGACAGAGAGAAATTGAGAGGGGGAAGGTAGAGAAGGGGAGAGAGAGATGGACACCTGCAGACCTGCTTCACCACTTGTGAAGCGACCTCCCGCCCCCACAGGTGGGGAGCCAGGGTTCGAACTCAAATCCTTGGCAGGTCCTTGCTCTTAGTACTAAGTATGCTCAACCAGGTGTGCCACTGTCCGCCCACACCCCTCCACCCCCCCCCCCGTGTGCCTTGTCTCTCTCTAAAATAAATAAATGAACACACACACACACACACAGCAGACGGAGACATAACAGTAGTGTCGTTATAAAAATAAATAGCAAAATGCAGGCCCTAGACCAGAAGCCAGGTTACAATGAAGTAAGAGTTAGAGGCTCCTTCTTCCTAGCTGCTGCTAGGTCGGGGAGAGACCTCCTCGTGACAGACAGCACTTTGGCGCCCAGCGACCACCTTGCTGGAACAGTGCTGGCTTTATAGGAGTAGAGAGAGAGAGAGAGAAAGGGAGGGGAGGGACTTAAGCGATGTTACCAGGGGGCGGAGAAGCCAGCCGGAGGGAAGAGACAGATACACTGCAGAGACGCCAAGCGTGGCCGTGGGACTCGAAGCTTTGTGGCTCAGGCTCCAGACTGACTGGTCAAGACTTGGGCAATCAAAGTGAGAGGCACAGGGGGAAGCCAGGTGGAGACTTGTTTGGAGAGGGGAAAGAGAAGGGCTTGTGTGAGAGAGTGTGAGTAACTATGACCTCCCACTTGGCTGGGAGGTGAATCAGCCTGCGTCTGGGTCTCTGGAGAATTTATTGGTCTACGCATACTCCTGGGAAAGGCTTGTCTTTCACAGACCTTCTCATCAGCTGTGTCCCTGTTCATTCTACTCATCTGTTCCTGCTTTAGCTCCCTCCACCCACCTTCACCTGGGTCACAGATGATGGGGGTTGCTGGCAGAGACTCTCAGGGGGCCTCACTCACACGTGCAGATTTTTTTTTTTTTTGGTAACCTACACTTACTTTATTTCATAATGAATGACAAGTCCGCTGGGTAAGAGGGGCACAATTCCACACAGTTCCCACCACCAGAGTTCCATATCCCATCCCCTCCATTGGAAGCTTTCCTATTCTTTATCTCTCTGGGAGCATACACCCAGGATCATTATGAGGTGCAGAAGGTGGAAGGTCTGCCTTCTGTAATTGCTTCTCTGCCAGACAAGGACATTGGCAGGGTGATCCATACTACCAGCCTGTTTCTGTCTTTCCCTAGTGGTAGCCCACACTTTTTTGTTTGTTTGTTTATTTATTTATTTTTATTTTATTTATTTTTTTTAAAGAAAGGATTAATTAACAAAACCATAGGATAGGAGGGTTTACAATTCCACACAATTCCCACCACCCAATCTCCATTTCCCACCCTCTCCCCTGATAGCTTTCCCATTCTCTATCCCTCTGGGAGCATGGACCCAGGGTCATTGTGGGTTGCAGAAGGTGGAAGGTCTGGCTTCTGTAATTGCTTCCCCGCTGAACACGGGCGTTGACTGGTCGGTCCATACTCCCAGTCTGCCTCTCTCTTTCCCTAGTAGGGTGGGTCTCTGGGGAAGCGGAGCTCCAGGACACATTGGTGGGGTCTTCAGTCCAGGGAAGCCTGGCCGGCATCCTGATGACATCTGGAACCTGGTGACTGAAAAGAGAGTTAACATACGAAGCCAAACAAATTGTTGAGCAATCATGGACCCAAAGCTTGGAATAGTGGAGAGGAAGTGTTAGGGGGGTACTCACTGCAAACTCAAGTGCACTTCTGCTTTCAGGCATATATTTTGCAGTAGTTTACGGATACGTGTGAACATATGCTCTCTCTCACAGAAACTGGTCTATATCTAGGTTTTGGGACTTTGTTAGAAAGTGAGCCACCTGAGATGAAATTAGAGTATACTATGAAAGGAAAGGTCTCACCCGAGTAATGAAGCTGAAGGGTTGTCATTCCACACGTGAAGTCTCTGGACACAGTCTGAAGTGAAGCATGTTGAGGTGGCAATTGTTGCGTTGGTTAGGTTGCGATCGGCAGAAGCAATATTATTTGGTATGGATTGGGAGAGGCATACGGGAAAGTGGGCCCTATCCAATGGTTCCAGGACTGGGGGAAGTAGAGGCTCCATAGTGGAGATGTGAGGTTCCTGCTGTCTTAGGGTTCCAAAAGACAATGGATAGTTAATGTTATCATCACATTATTTGGTAATTGGGTTAACTTTGAAAAGTCCTTTTGTTAGGGTTTGCTGTACAGTACCCAGTATCTTGTATGTAGCTGTGCTAACGTGCAGATTTTTATGCCTCCTTTTCCAAAATGTTTTCCTTAAGGAAAACATCCCCTTTGGCTGCGCAGAACAGGTCTGAAGATGAGTCTGAGTGATTTTACCCCAGTGGTTTTTACCTGGTGTCTTTCTTCATATCTAACACCAGGACGTCTAATTAACAGCTAACTCTGCCCAAACCACAGTAGCTGACCACAGCATCACACAGAGGGACACCATTCCAGGTAAAACCCGAAGAAAGGTCATCATCTTCACTTCCACATGCAAGTTACAGCTACAAAAGACATGTGCTGATGCTGTTTTCTGAATGTATTCTAAATACATTTTGGAATACATTTCAGGGTGTATTCTGACTTTTCACTATTCTTTACAGCATCATGCATGCATTGAAAATGAGGTTTTTCAAGTGTAGGGAAAATATATATAAAAATTAATATAATAAATTATTTTATAAATATTATTTAATATTTATTTAAGTACTTGAGCCCACCAAAAATATATATATATATATATATATATAGATATGTCAGCTTAAAAAATGTTTTAAAAAATCTTTATTTTTTGGATAAAGACAGCTAGAAATCAAGGGGGAAGGGGTGATTGAGAGGGAGAGAGACAGAGAGACACCAGCAGCCCTGCTTCACCACTCATAAAGCTTTCCCCCTGCAGGTGGGGACCGGGGCCTAGAACCCTGATGCTTGCACTCAACCAGGTGTGCCACCACCCTCGCCCATAGATGTGCCAGCCTTGTACACAGAGCAATGTGTGCTAAATTCACCTATATATTATATATAATATATGTAAAGTATTATACATCTTACATTTAATATGTGTCTTGGCTTTAAGTCATCTTCCAGGTTACTTATGGTACTTAATGTAGATGCTATGTAAATAGCTGTCAGAGTGTATTAATGAGGGAATACTGACAACTTCTGTTGGGAGTTGGGCGGTAGCACAGTGGGGTAAGCGCGTGTGGTGCAAAGCACAAGGACCGGCGCAAGGATCCTGGTTCAAGCCCCCAGCTCCCCACCTGCAGGGGAGTCGCTTCACAGGCGGTGAAGCAGGTCTGCAGGTGTCTATCTTTCTCTCCCCCTCTCTGTCTTCCCCTCCTCTCTCCATTTCTCTCTGTCCTATCCAACAACATGACAGCAGTAACAACAATAATAACTGTTGTTGAAATTTCTGAGGCTCTTGCTGGGCCGGCTAGCTTCACGGTGGTGAACAGAGACGCGGAGACAACGGCTGGGCAGGGAAGCTGTATTTCTTTATTCAGGAACAACGATTCATAAACTAAGACAAACTAATCACCAAACAGAACTCTGCTGTCTCTTTGCGGCGGCGCAAGCACTCTCTCTTACTCTGGAACTCAGGAACCCTCTCCCTTACTCTGGAACTCTGAAACTCTCGCACCCTCGCACTCTCGAACTCCGGAACTCGAACTCTGTCTAACTCAGGAACTCAGGAACTCTGGCTAACTCTGGCACTCTCAAACTCAGGAACCCTCTCCCTTACTCTCGAACTCAGAAACTCTCGCACCCTCGCACTCTCGAACTCCGGAACTCAGGAACTCGGTCACTGGGGAACTCAGGAACTCTCGGACTCCGGAACCCTCTCCCAGGGTCCCTTGGGGTGGGGCCAAGCAGGCCCGCGAAATTAACAGGACTCATCCAATTCTCTTGGAGGGGGAGGGCTAGAACAAGCCAATGTAAAGCATACGACAATTCCCCCTTTTCTTTTTAACTAAATGACTATAGTATCAAGGGTGTGGGGTGAACAGAAACATATATAACCAAAACCAGCATGTTGCCAAGGGAAGGCCTGAGGGGGCCATATCTGAAAAAAAAAACATTTCTTGCCTCTGGGGGGCTACTTGCCTCGACGGGCATTTGCATGGGGGCGGGGAACGGCCTAGGGTCCCAAAGGCAGCTGGCTGCAACTTACTTACTATGAAGCAAAACTTGTTATTAGCATATCTACTGCACGATCTAACATTTCTAATAGAGAAGGAATTTGAGACTTTTACATATCAACAACGTCTTTTAACCTTTTGTTACACCCATTCAAGATGGAGACACACCCTAGGTGTGGGCCGGAGAGGAAACCTCAGGCATGAGAATAATTAGCATAGCCATTGTGCGATCTACCATTTCTAATAGAGAAGGTAGTGTTTTACATATCAACAAGTCTATTTAACCTTTCGTTTAGACCAACTTAGTTGAAATATATTGATTGTTAACTAATTTTTACCTCAGACTTTAAATGTAAGTTAATTTTTATCTTTATGAGGATTATATTGAAAACCTTTTTCATTTAACTTTGACTAGTAAGAATTTAGCCTTAAAGCTACTGTTTACCGAACTTTAAACATACACATAAACATGGTCATTAATACACAAGGAGAGAAACCTTTGTTACGAAGACATGTCATTTTAAACACGAATTTAAGTCTGTACTGTCTTAGTTGTTGGGGGGGGGGGGTTCACCATCCGGAGGTGGCTTCCCGCGCAGCTCCACTTCTAGGAATTGCAGGTTGCGATCTCTGCACAAATCTCTGCGTACTCCAGCTTGTCTGTCTTCAGACCGGACCGGCGGCTGGAGATCTCGTGTGCCCAGTTTTGGCAGGGAGCCCGGGGGTCCGGGAGGCCCGGGATGGTTCCAGAATTCATAGAAAGAGGGCAGGCAGGCCATCTTTGTAGAAGGCGTGAGCCTAGGTGCCCAGGGGTGGTGGCCATGATAGGCCGCCGCGGCCCTGCCCCATGGCCCTGCCATGTCTGCTGCCCTGCTCGCAGTGGCCGAGCAGTGTGGAGGGATCACGCGTCCAGTGCCCTGCGCCACGCGGTGGAGAGCCGGCTCCTGTGGGCTGGCCTCGGGCTCTTGCGTGTTGGCATAGGGCTCCAGCATGTTGGCATTGGGCTCCAGCATGTTGGCATCGGGCTCTAGCGTGCTGGCATCGGGCTCTTGCATGGTGGCGTAGGCCTCCTGCGGGCTGCGGGGCTGCGGGGCTGCGGGCGCGGTGCGCGGGGTTGTCTGGGCGCAGCCGGCTGGCTGACTGTTTGACCAGGTGGAAACAGCAGCTCCGCGCCTCGCCTCCCGCCCGCTGGCTCTTCCCGCTGGCTGTTCTGAGTCCGCCCGAGCGAGTAGAAACCACAGAGTGGTCCAGAGATAAATGTTCCAGAAACAGCAAAACAGTCTCGTGAAGAAAGAGCAGAGGCCTTTGGAGATCTCTTCACAAGCAGAAGAGAAGGCCATCGTGCATAGGTAGCCAAATTGTCTTTACTTATCTGAGAGATGCGCAGGTCAGGTCCACGTGGGCGCCATTTGTTGTTAAAATTTCCGGACGGCTCCAGCTGGCCGGGCTGGCTTCACAGTGGTGAACAGAGACGCGGAGACAACGGCTGGGCAGGGAAGCTGTATTTCTTTATTCAGGAACAACGATTCATAAACTAAGACAAACTAATCACCAAACAGAACTCTGCTGTCTCTTTGCGGCGGCGCAAGCACTCTCTCTTACTCTGGAACTCAGGAACCCTCTCCCTTACTCTGGAACTCTGAAACTCTCGCACTCTCGCACTCTCGAACTCCGGAACTCGAACTCTGTCTAACTCAGGAACTCAGGAACTCTGGCTAACTCTGGCACTCTCAAACTCAGGAACCCTCTCCCTTACTCTCGAACTCAGAAACTCTCGCACCCTCGCACTCTCGAACTCCGGAACTCAGGAACTCGGTCACTGGGGAACTCAGGAACTCTCGGACTCCGGAACCCTCTCCCAGGGTCCCTTGGGGCGGGGCCAAGCAGGCCCGCGAAATTAACAGGACTCATCCAATTCTCTTGGAGGGGGAGGGCTAGAACAAGCCAATGTAAAGCATACGACAAATAACCACAACAATGATTTAAAAAAAAAAAGGGCAACAAAAGGGGAAAAAATAGCCTCCAGGAACAAGTGGACTTGTGGTGCTGCACCAAGTCCCATCGATAACCCTGGAGGCAAAAGAAAAACAAAAACCACTTCCTGTGACTCTTCAGTATAGTCACAAGCTTTGGAGGTCCCCGGGATAACCAGCCCCTGACCCTAGCTCAGCTGTCGAGTCCATCTGAGAGACGCAGAGGAATCACGCAGTCAGCCTGTAGACTTGGAGGCAACAGACAGACGTCTCTGTTTTGATATTTTGTTAGGCAGCATTTTTGTGGCACTAGGTAGCCGAAATAAAGTGTATTCCTACCTAACAGAGGCTGCTGTCAAAGCAGAGGCGGTACAAAGCAAGTAGCAAGACACGCTGACTTGGACAACAGCCACTGGACATGAAGACCGATCCTTTCATAGGAGTATGAACAACACCAAAACTGAAGGGACACCCATGTCATCCTCACTGATGGCCTAAGACATGGCTGTGTCACCCATGCCAGAGGCAGGAAGAAAGGGAAAGGAAATCGATGGAATGGGCAGTGGTGTACCTGGTTAAGTGCATATAATACAAAGTGCAAGGACCTGTACAAGGATCCTGGTTCGAGCCCTCAGCAGGGAGCAGCTTCATAAGCGGTGAAGCAGGTCCACAGGTGGCTTTCTCTCCCCCTCTCTCCCTCTCCTCTTTCAATTTCTGTCCTATCCAAAAAATCAGAATAAAAAAAAGTGTCCTCAGGAGCAGTGGATTCGTAGTGTAGGCACTAAGCCCCAATGGTAACCTTGAAGGCAAAAAAAAAAAAAAAGGAAAGAAATTGAAAGGAGGTGAACAAAAGTATAAACTTCTTGGGGGAGAGGGCTGAGCAGTGGTGCACTTGGTAGAGTACAAGGACCAGGGTTCAAGCCTGCAGAGGGGAAGTTTCATGAGCATTGAGACAGTGCTGCAGATGCCTCTCTGTCTCTCTCTTCCTTTCTCTTTTATTAGTGATTTAATAATGATTAACAAAATTACAAGACAACAGGAGCACCATTAACTCCGCACCATTCCCTTCACCAGACGTCTCTCTGTAGTCTGTATCTCCCCCCCAGTCAGTTTCTCTCACTCTGTCTCTATCCGATAAATAACTTAAAAATATTTTAAAGAAGCATTACCGACTCCCAGTTGCCAGATAAATAAGAACTAGGGGTGGGGTATACAGCATGATGACTGTATTTAAGAGGTATGATATGTAAGATAATTGTTAATTGAGGAGATCTTAAGAATTCTCATCATAAGGAAAAATATTCTCCCCATCCCATTTTTTTTTGCCTCCAGGGTTATTGCTGGGGCTCAGTGTCTGCACCATGAATCCATTGCTCCTGGAGGCCTTTTTTCCCCCCTTTTGTTGCTTTTGTTGTTGTAGCCTTGTTGTGATTATTATTGTTGTTGTTGATGTTTGTTGTTGGCTAGGACAGAGAGAAATGGAGAGAGGAGGGAAAGACAGAGAGGGGGAGAGAAAGACAGACACCTGCAGACCTGCTTCACCGCCTGTGAAGCGACTCCCCTGCAGGTGGGGAGCTGGGGCCTCGAACCAGGATCCTTCCGCCGGTCCTTGTGCTTTGCGCCATGTGCACTTAACCCGCTGCGCTACCACCTGACCCCCTCCCCACCCCATTTTATGCTATAGGACAAAGAGAATGTGAGAGGGGAGCGGAGACAGAGAGGGAGAAAGACAGACACCTGCAGAACTACTTCATCGCTCGTGATGTGGCCCCACTGCAGGTGGGGAGCGGGGGGCTCGAGCCCAGGTCCTTGCACATAATGCTATTTGGTTTAACTGGGTGTGTCACTGCCTCACTCCCAGGAAAGAAATACTCTTTACTTTTGGCTTTCTTTTCTTTCCTTTTCTTTTCTTTTCTTTTCTTTCTCTCTCTCTTTCTTTCTTTATTCATGAAATGATGGATGCCAAGCAAACATATTATAGTAACCATTTCAGAAAATGTGTGAGTGAAATCATCATACCACACATTTTAAACGCACACAGGCACACGTGCCAGTTACATCCCGACAAACCTATAAAAAGTGAAAATAAGAGCCACGGTAAGAAAGACGGAATCATCAGACAGAGGGGGACACATTGCCTGTGCTCGTTTGGAAAATGATTTCTCTTTGTAGCCACTGAGATGAGCTGCCAGTCGTCACTGTGGCAGGGTAGTGGCCACTTCACAAAGGAAATGACAAAGTACCACTGGTCAGAGTCCATGAAGATGGGCAGCTTTTAAAACTTGAATAAAAATTGCATTTGCGGCTGTGACCATGATCAGCAGGAGAGCAGAGGTCTTGCAGGCATGAGGTCTCAGGTTCAAACCTGGGCACTGCATTTGCTAGAGGTGAGTAGTGTGCTGGGCTCTCACTCATAAAATAGAAAGGCAGAACTTGTTTAAAAAAATAAACTTAAAAAAAATTGTCAAGAGGTTATTGCTACAGCTTGGTGCCTACAGGAAGAATCCACTGCTTCCAAAGGCTGTTTTTCCCTTATTTTATTTTATTTTATTTTAGTTTAGTTTAGTTTATTTTTTTTCCAGGGTTATTGCTGGGCTCGGTGCCTGCACTACGAATCCACTGCTCCTGGAGGCTATTTTCCCCATTTTGTTGCCCTTGCTGTTGTGCTTGTCGTAGTTGTTATTGTTATCATAGCTGTTGTTGTTGTTGAATACGACAGAGAGAAATGGAGAGAGGAGGGGAAGACAGAGAGGAGGAGAGAAACACAGACACCTGCAGACCTGCTTCACTACTTGCGAAGAGACCTCCTGCAGGTGGGGAGCTGGGGGCTCGAACCGGGATCCTTATGCCAGGCTTTGAGCTTATTATTTTATTTTATTTTATTTTATTTTATTTTATTTTATTTTATTTTATTTTATTTTATTTTATTTTATCTTGTCTTATATTAGATAGGACAAAGAGAATTCAGAGAGAAATTGTGAGGGGAAGAGGAGACAGAAACAAAGCGAGCAAGAGAGACAGAGAGACCTGTAGTACTTGTTTCACTGCAGGTTGGGGCCCGAGACGGGAACCCAATTTTTGAGCACGGTCAAGTGTGTGCTCAACTGCGTGTGCCACCGTCTGGCCTCCAGAAGGCATATCTTAAAAGGATTTAATTTAAAGAAGAACAAATGGTTTTAGGAAAAAAACAACAACTTTTATGGGAGACCAATGTTTGGGTTTGATGATCAGAAGATTGCTGACAGACTTCTATATTTTTATTTAATTTGCTTTCCCCCTTTTAGTTGCCCTTGTTGTTTTATTGTTTTTGTAGTTATTGTTGTTACTGATGTTGTTGTTGGATAGGACAGAGAGAAATGGAGAGAGGAGGGGAAGACAGAGAGGGGGAGAGAAAGACAGACACCTGCAGACCTGCTTCACCACCTATGAAATGACTCTCTTGCAGTTGGGGAGCCTGGGGCTCGAACCAGAATCCTTATGCCGGTCCTTGCGCTTCGTACCATGTGCGCTTAACCTATTGTGCTACTGCCCGACCCCCGCTGACAGACATTCAAGAGTGAAATTGAGAGAGTGAGGGGAGAGAGAGGAAGAAGGAGAGAGACTCTTGGAGCTCTGTGTTACTGCTTGTGAAGCGAGAGCTCTCCCCTGGCTTTAAGCCCCATCTGCAGCCCTGGGGAGACTCTTGATATCTGCTCTAAGAAAAATATATTAATCATTTTAAAAAGATGGGGGGCATTCATTCAGTTACTTTGTTAATAATCAAACTGCTTAAACTCAATGTCAACTTAAAGTTTCATATCCGGGGGCCAGGCAGTGTCACGCCTGGTTGAGCGCACACACATCACAGTGCGCAGGGACCCAGGTTCAAGCCCCTGGTCCCCAACTGTGGGGGAAAAGCTTTGCAAGTGGTGAAGCAGGGCTGCAGGTCTGTCTCTGTCTCTCTCCCTCTCTGTCTCCACCTTCCTTCTTGATTTCTGACTGTCCCTATCCAATAAATAAAGATAATTTAAAGAAAAGAAGTTTTATATCTGTGAAAGTATTTTTGAATATCCGTGTGGAAATTCTAGTCAAGCAAGTTCTGAAATGCCTGTCATTCTAGCTCCTGTGATGGAGCTAGAATTCACCCACCTGGAGGAGAGGTATGAGAGTTTGGGCGCCCAGGCTCGCTTCATTATAATGAACTAAAGTATTCAGAGAATATCTAGGGAACAACAGCCAAGAGTGCTCTTGTAAACAAAACAGGGCTGGCAAAAATGGTCCACTTCTGCACAGCGCACTGCTTTGCCATGTGCAAGACCCAGGTTCCATCTTGGCCCTACTGCACTGAAGGAAGCTTTGGTGCTGTGTTCTGTTTTACATTCTCTCCCTCTCTGTCTCTATTTACAAAAATGGGGGGGGGGGTCGGGCAATAGCACAGCAGGTTAAGTGCACGTGGCACAAAGTGCAAGGACTGGCATTAGGATCCAGCCTCCCGATCCCCACCTGCAGGGGAGTCGCTTCACAGGCGGTGAAGCAGGTCTGCAGGTGTCTGTCTTTCTCTCTCCCTCTCTGTCTTCCTCCCCTCCTCTCTCCATTTCTCTCTGTCCTATCCAACAACGAACAACATAAACAACAACAATAATAACCACAACAAGGCTACAACAACAAGGGCAACAAAAGAGGGAAAAATGGCCTCCAGGAGCAGTGGATTCATGGTGCAGGCACTCAGCCCAGCAATAACCCTGGAGGCAAAAAAAAAAAATGGAAAGGAAAGGAAAGAATGACTTGAGGCTCCCAAGTCCCACTTTCAATCTCCTTCTCCACCATCAGCCAGAGCTAAGCAGTGCTCTGGTAAATAAAAAAAGGTGTGTGTGGCGGGGGGGGGGGGGGGGGGGGGGGAGGCTGGGTGGTGGTACACCTGATTAATCACAAGGACCCACTCAAGGATCCTGGTTTGAGCCCCTGGCTTTCCAAATGCAGAGGGTGAAGCAGGACCCTCTCTCTCTCTCTCTCTCTCTCTCTCTCTCTTTTAATTTATTGGACAGAGACAGAGGGAAGGGGAGATAGGGACACACACACACACACACACACACACACACACACACACACACACACACACGGGGTGGGGGAGAGGGAGGGAGAGAGAGAGAGACCTGAAGCCCTGCTTCCCCCTTCACAAAGCTTTCCCCCTGCAGGTGGGGACCCTGGGCTCAAACCTGGGCCCTTCCTTGCTATGCACTCAACCAGGTGCACCAACCACCCCTGGCCCCTTTCTCTCTCCCTCTCTATCTTCTCCTCTCAATTTCTCTCTCTCCTAGCCAATAAATCGGAAACAAAAACAAAACAAAAGGCCTCCAGGGGCAGTGGATTTGTAGTGCTGGCACTGAGCCCCAGTGATAACCCTGGAGGCAAAAAAAAAAAAAAAAAACAACAAAAAACCCCAAACTCTTGTGAGAGAGTTGCTACCCCACAGCTTCCTGCCTTTAACCAGTTGTTATCCAAGCAGGAGCTTTGCTGAAAGCAAGACAGCAGGAGAGACCAACCCCTGTGGGGCCTCCTTGCCAAGGCTGAGGCAGCCAGCAGGTGAAGTGCTATAAATAGTGAGTCCACAGGGTCACCCTCCAATGCCTGAAGAGCGGCAGAACTCCGCACCAGTTAGGAGTTTTCATCAACATTACCTGTTGGAAAAATACAAGACGTTTGATGGCTAATGCTAGTTAAGTAAAAGGGGCTGGCTGAAGAAAAGCAAACTGAAAACAGGGTTTATGTTTAACATACTCCTCAGGGGATCTCAGACTGAAGAATGAATACGGTAAACGCCAAACTTCATTCCCGTGGTTCATTCCCGTGGTGGTTTCATCTCTCAGCTCTGCTGCATCTGGCATATTGTTGGTGCGAGGTGTTTCAAATGCATGGACTATAAACAGGATGCAATTTTCAAAAGTCCCAATATGCTATAGTAGATGTTTAAAGTAAACTTTCACGTATTAGAATTATATACACATGGCCATTAGTTTAGAGAAAATGTATACATTGCCCTTAGTCTAAGTCTTAGAGAATATCCCTTTTCCCTAAGTGGAATTGATGCATTTTACCAATGAAGTTAAATAGTGGTAGTCATTTTTCATACTGACTAAATATTACAGTAGGTGACTTTGTTGTTATTATTATTATTGCCACCAGGCTTATTGCTGGGCCCAGTGCCGGGACTACAAATCCTCTGCTCCCAGGGCCATTTTTTCCTTCTTTTTTCTATTTTATCTGATAGGACAGAAAGAAATAGGGAAGGGGAAGAGAGAGAGGGGAGAGAGAATGACAGACACCTGAAGAAATGCTTCCCCACTCGTGAAGTGCCCCCCTGCAGGTGAGGAATGGGGGCTCAAACCCATGTCCTGGTTTACGGTAAAGGGTGATCTTAACCGGGCCCTCTACTGCCCAGCCCCTGATAACTTTAAGATTACTTTTTGTGTGTGTGTGTGATCACAGAGTGTCACTGATCTGGGCCAACTTAGAGAGGAGAGAGAGAGGAGAGAGAGATGAGAGAGAGAGGAGAGAGAGAGGAGAGAGATAGAGGAGAGAGAGGAGAGGACAGAGAGAGAGGATTGAGAGAAAAGAGAGAGAGAGGAGAGAGAGAGGAGAAAGAGAGGGAGAGAGAGAGAGAGAGGACAGAGAGAGAGGAGAGGACTGAGAGAGAGAAAAGAGAGAGAGAGGAGAGAGAGAGGAGAGAGGAGAAAGGGAGAGAGAGAGAGAGAGAGAGAGAGAGGGAGGGAGAGAGAGAGAACACCACCACTTGGTGAAGGCCAGGCTTGAACCTAGGCTGTGCACATGCAGAAACAGGCATACCATCCAGTTGAGCTGTCTTGTCAGCCTTTAAGACTATGCTCTTTGGGGTCGGGCAGTAGCACAGCAGATTAAGCGCACTTGGCACAAAGCACAGGGACTGGCATAGGTGTCCCGGTTCAAGCCCCCAGCTCCCCACCTGCAGGGGAGTTGCTTTAGGGTGGTGAAGTGGGTCTGCAGGTGGGAAAAATGTCCCACTGAAGCTTCTCTGAATAAACTAGACTCTGAGAAGACAGTCCATCGCCCTGCCGGTGTGTTCCAGCTCTGGGACAAACATCTCCCCATGTTAGTGTGGAGATCACTCAGCATGATTCATTCTTCCTGATTATCCTCCACTCCAGTTGCTTCCCCCAGCCCTGTATTGATTCCTTTGCTTACAGACTCATCTCTTTCTTTCTTTCTTTCTTTCTTTCTTTCTTTCTTTCTTTCTTTCTTTCTTTCTTTTTCCACCAGGGTTATTGCTGGGTTCAGTGCCTGCACCATGAATCCACTGCTCCTGGAGGCCATTTTTTTCCCCCTTTTGTTGCCCTTGTTGCTGTAGCTGCGTTGTGGTTATTATTATTGCCATTGTTGATGTTGTTCGTTGTTGGATAGGACAGAGAGAAATGGAGAGAGGAGGGGAAGACAGAGAGGGGGAGAGAAAGACACCTGTAAACCTGCTTCACCACCTGTGAAGCGACTCCCCTGCAGGTGGGGAGCCGGGGGCTCGAACTGGGATCCTTACACCGGTCCTTGCACTTGGCGTCACATGCGCTTAACCCACTGAGCCACCGCCCGACCCCCCAGACTCATTTATTTTTAAGATATTTATTTCTTTGTTTGCCATCACCAGGGCTTCATTGCTATGAACTGTTTTCAGATATAGAGACAGAGGAACTGAGGGAGAGAGGAAAAGTCACTCCAGCGCTGAAGCTTCCTCCATTGCAGTGGATTCTGGGCTTGAACCTGGGTCGTGTACTATACAGGTAAGCTATCACAATGCCCCCAAGATAATCATTAAACTTCAGCAGGCAGTGCCAAGCTCAGCTGAATGTCTCTGAGATAGAGGACAGCAGTGTGTTTTAGTGTTGTATAAGGGGAGTAGTCTCACCTCTCTGCAAGGAATTTGCAGCCTAGACAGAGACAAAGGCCTTCATTCGCAGAAAAGTTGATACTGCGTATGATTAAGTGGCAAATGTTTGGTACAAGGTGGTACAAGCAGCATATGCCTTGGGATGTCAGAAGAGAGAAAAATGTCCTTTGCTGGGAGGCTGGGGTTGGGAGGAAGGTGTGTAAAGGCAATGACCTTGAACAGAGGATAAGACTTGAGAGGTGGGAGGGAGGGCTGTGCTGGAGAGAATTCTGCAGGGAGGAAGGAGGCACTGCCTGGGTTGAATGGAGATGGTGTGTGGAGCTGCCACTCCCTTGAGAACCCACTGCTGCCTGTTTGAGGGGCACCTGGCTAATTCGGGCCCTCTTTGAACCTTCTAGAACAAGATATTTAATTGAAACACAAGAGGTTTTGCCTTGTGAAAAATGTATTGATAAAAAAGGAGGAGGAGGAGGAGGAGGAGAAAGAGAAGGAGAAGGAGAAAGAGAAGGAGAAGGAGAAGGAGAAGGAGAAGGAGAAGGAGAAGGAGAAGGAGAAGAAGGAGAAGAAGACGACGACTTAAGTCTGGTTGGTCCCAAGAGCTTGTTAGAGCTGGAGCTTTGGTGTTACAGCTTCCATGGTTTTCATAGATTGGGGTGGGGTGGGAGGGTACATTTATTCTGGGCTTCAGATCTGTAGTTTGGGGTGAACAGATCCTTCCTTGAGCCTTGTGCAGGAAGAGCAAACTTTGGCAAAGAAAAGGAGGTGGGGCCAGGTCTGTTTATCAGGACAATTAAAAACTTCCACACAAGCCCCAGTGGTGACAGAATATCTGTGGAGGCTTAAACAACTCTTTGGAGGAGCAAAAAGTAAATAAAAATGTTAGACTTACACGGGACCAGGTCTGTTTATGCAAATGAGGTTTACAGTCAGTGCTGCTGTGATTGGAGCCAGGTCTGTTTATGCAAATGAGGTTTACAGTCAATGCTGCTATGATTGGAGCCAGGTCTATTTATGCAAATGAAGTTTACAGTCAGTGCTGCTGTGATTGGGGCCAGGTCTGTTTATGCAAATGCAGTTTACAGTCAGTGCTGCTGTGATTGGTGGAAAGTTGATGACCAACCAAGTCCTGAGAGGTTGTTGACTTGCCAGTGTTGGCTTCCTCTCAGGCCTGGATGCATCCTGGTTTAGGCCTCATTGAAACACCAAGTATTATTCAGCAATAAAAAAAGATGATGTTGTCTCCTTGGGGATAAAGTGGATGGAACTGGAGAAGATAATGCTGAGGGAAGCCAGTCAGGAGGGGAAGGACAGCTACAGAATGGTGTCACTCATATGCGGACTATAGAGAATTGTACATACGAATGTGGGTATGGAACAGTCCGCCTCTGTCCAAGACTGTGGGAGAACTGGAGTGGTTATCAATGTGGGTGGGCATGGGGACACAGGCCTTTGGTGATGGGAGTGGTGAAGGAAAAATACTACACTGTAAACTACTACTCAGTAAAACTCTAAAGTTAGAGAGAGGGAGAGAGAGAGAATGAGTGAGACCAAGTTCATAGGGACACACCTTGAACCCAGCCTTCATGTTGGTTTTTACCCAGACTTGGGATGGTTCCATGTTTGCATTTATTTATTTATTTTAAAAATATGTTATTTCTCAAATGTTAAGAAATTCAAAATATGTAAGTCTATAATTTTTATTTATTTCTGCTCCTCTGAAGAGTTGTCTAAGCCTTCTCAGACATTCTGTCACCATTGGGGGCTTGCATGGAAGTTTAAAAAAATTTTTTTTATATTTATTTATTTATGTATTCCCTTTTGTTGCCCTTGTTGTTTTATTGTTGTAGTTATTAATATTGTTGTCGTCATTGTTGGATAGGACAGAGAGAAATGGAGAGAGGAGGGGAAGACAGAGAGGGGGAGAGAAAGACAGACACCTGCAGACCTGCTTCACCGCCTGTGAAGCGAGTCCCCTGCAGGTGGGGAGCCAGGGGCTCGAATTGGGATCCTTATGCCGGTCCTTGCGCTTCGCGCCACCTGTGCTTAACCCCCTGCGCTAACTGCCCGACTTCCCTCCCCTTCTTTGTGCCCAGCCCTCCGGGAATAAACTCAGAGCCTCCTAATGACAGATAACTGCTGAACAGTCCCTGCACTTTGTGCCACCTGCGCTTAACCCGCTGCGCTACCACCTGACCTCCCACATGGAAGCTTTTCATCATCCTAATGAGATCTTTTTCTCAGCCTTTCTCCTTCTTGCACTGATACACAAAGTAGAGTGCTTGAGTTCAGTTGAGGTTTGAAGACAATTTAGTCTGTTCAGTCCTGGGAACTCAACTTTAATTTCTGTTTCTCCTTTGTCTGTCTCATGTTTTTCGACCTTCTAACTCTGTGTATGTGTGTGTATGTAGAAGGAAAATATCATTATTTTAGGGGAAATTGGATTAAAATACTACCTATTGCCAGACAGACAATGAAGTGAGTTTTCTTTTTCTTTTCTTTTCTTTTCTTTTTTCACTCCAGGGTTATGGTTGGCTGCACTACAAACCCACAGATCCTGGTGGCCATTTTTTTTCCACTGTTGTTGTTGTTGCTGTTATTGATGTTGTTAGATAGGGCAGAGAGAAATTGAGAGAGGGAGAGGGAGAGAGAAACATAGACACCTGCAGACCTACTTCACTGCCTGCAAAGAGACCCCCCCTCCCCCGCAGGTGAGGAGCCGGGGGCTCGAACCTGGGTCCTTGTTTGAGTCCTTGCGCTTTGCACTATGTGTACTTAACTATGTGCTGCCACCGCCCAGCCCCCAATGAAGTGATTTAAATAGAAATATATGTGAACAAGTCACTAGACACAAAAGAAAACCAAGATCAGCAAAGCCAGGATAGAATTTTGGAACAGGACAGGCAGGCATGGCCCTGTGGGAGGGTGTCTGCTATGCCATGTGTGAGGCCCAGGGCCCAGCCTGGTTTCCACAGCACTGGGGGTAGCTCGGGTGTTGTCCTGTCTTTCCTCTTCTACTTTTGTCTCTCTCTTTCTGTCTGCAAGGGTCTCCCCAGAGCAGTGAAATCCCAGTGATACAGAGAAAGAGTACGTTTGGAATAATTGCTATGGTGTCCTGGAGGGCTAGAATGTTAGCACGTGTGTTTCGCCATGTGTGTGTAGTCAAGGTTTGGACCCTGACAGCATATAAGAATGTCATGAAGCCCAGCAAAGCTTGATTTATTTATTCATTTATTTTAACTTTATTTCTTTGTTATTGGGTAGAGACAGAGAAATTGAGAGAGAAAGGGGAGATAGAGAGGAAGAGAGACAGAGGGACACCTGCAGACCTGCTTTAGCCTGTGAAATGACTCCCCTGTAGGTGGGGAGCCAGAGGCTTGAACCAGGATCCTGACCGGTCCTTGCACTTACACTATGTGTGCTTAACCTGCTCCACTATCATCCGACTCCCCCAGCAAAGCTTTGGTGCTGTGGTGTCTGTTTCTCTCTCTTCTCTCTGTATCTGACTGACAGGATCATCCCGGGAAACGGTGAAATCACATGCCTGAGGCTCCATCTTCTCAAAACAGAGTGCCTCAGAATTATGTCCATAGACGTATTGCCTTTTTGGAAGATTTGATAGAGGAAGAAATCACTCCTTTCTCTTCAGTATATAAAATGCTTCCCGCTCTCTGGCTTTTTGCAAATTCTCCAGCTCTCAGGGAATGGCACCAGGGCGTCGAGTGAACCGAAGGATGGGGCTCAAAGAAGGCTCTTATAGCGTGTGTCTGTGGTGTGCGCTCTCTGTTTCTAGAGCTCATCTGCTAGTGATTTTATGCACTGTTCACAACAGTGACTTGGCTTCCTTCTGTTTCCAGATCTTACATCTGAATTCTACAGGTTTCTTTGCACCCACCATGATTCCTAGTGAAACCTGCGTCCCCAAGCCCTTCTTCACCCCTCTCTCTCTCCTCTCACCCTCTCTCTCTCCTCTCACCTTCACCACCACTACCCCCCCCCCGCCCCAGGCCTAATTATGAAACCACTTCAAATACATACAAAACATTTTAAATAAATAAACAAAAACTCTTGCTTCTTGCAAACAAGTGACAAATCTCTCCAACATTTCTCCTGAAGAGTTCTAATTCCCTTGGAGAGCTACGCCATTGGTGAGGCCTGAAATTTCTCAGAGCTGTAATTGTGTCTCATTATTTCTTACAGTAATGGAGGCTAACTAAAGGAACATGCAATTAGCGGTTTGGTCAATGAACAGAGCAGTTAATCAGCAGACAAAGGCCGGGCTCAGGGCCCATTAGGTTGAAAGGAAGTGTTAGTGCCGGCCTGGGGCCCAGGAATGCATGGGCTTGCCTGCCCACTAAAGGCCTCAGAAGATGATGTTTGTCTTTTTGCTAAACCCCTTCTCTCTCTCTCTCTCTAATTGGTGTGGTATGTGTTTACTCAAACACTTGAGAGATTCCTGAGTGTCCCACTCTCCTACACTAAGCATTTTTCTCTCCTCCTGTTAGTGGACCTTTTTTTTTTTTTTTCCCCTCTTCTCTTACTGGGCAAATAAACCCCCAATGTACACCCTACAGAAAAGCAAAAAGGAGCCAAAAAAAAAAAAAAAAACCAATGGGCTAGCCGTCAACGCTAAGAAAGGAGGAGCAAAAACAAAGCAAACAGCACAATGCTGATGTACTGAAGTGTATTGGACATAAAGGTCCTTAGCTGACCCCTCGTCCTCAGGAAAGAAATGAATGCCGAGAGAGACCAATAATGCTGACGTCAGTCTTTGCTGTCCTTCAGTGCTACCCTCCACACTCATCTCCAGCAAGTGGGCCTTTATCCTTCTGAAAGGAGGTGTTTTAAATACATGCAAATATATGCAGATCAGCCTCTGGGGCTTCAAATGTTGCGGGCCTGATAGCTACAAGTAACCTCAATTGTGTGTCTTCTGTGAGAAAGTCTCCTCAAATTATGTGCGGGCTCCCAGCACAAAAGTGAACCCAGTGGGATGAGTTTTTTCTGGGCGATTAGGACTTGAGCACCCTTGCCTGCGAGGTGAGGGGTGGATGGAATTCAGTGAGCTGGTGTTCATGTGATGTGATGTGATGATTGTATAGTATCCTAGTAATGACTTTATTAATAATACATCACCCTGGGGGGAATTCCTAGCACAGGCAAAAAAAAAAGGGCTTCCAATAGAATGACATCACTACCCCTTGCTTAAGCATACATTTGGAATGAAGAAGGAACCATCACATTCACTTCAAAAAAAAAAAAAAGAATTTTTAAAAAAAAATTAAGACATCACAGAGGTTCCTGTTTTCTTCACTGACGTGCTAGGCATTGCTTGGGAAATCAGAAGTCGTGACAGAGGGAGGGAGGGAGTGGGGGCCCAGTGCTGACCTCAGCTGCTCTTAACTGTGTGTAGTCACCAAGCTGCTCTCGGAGCCTCAGTTTCCTCATCTGTGAAAGAAGGATCTTTTGAAAAAATTTTAAATATTTATTTAATTTCCCTTTTTTTTTGCCCTTTTTTTATTGTAGTTATTATTATTATTGTTATTGATGTCTTATCGTTGTTGGATAGGACAGAGAAAAATGGAGAGAGGAGGAGAAGACAGAAGGAGAGAAAGACACACACCTGCAGACCTGCTTCACCACCTGTGAAGCGACCCTCTCCTGCAGGTGGGGAGCCTGGGGCTCGAACCGGGATCCTTACACCTGTCCTTGCGTTTTGCGCCATGTGTACTTAACCTGCTGCACTACTGCCCGATTCCCGGATTTTTTTTTTTTTTTGAGTCTTTTAAAAAAAATCTGTGATATTATCTTTAGTGATTGATTGATTGATTGATTGATTAGAGACAGCCAGAAATTGAGAGGGAAGGGGGTGGTAGAGAGGGAAAGAGATGAAGAGACACCTGCAACCCTGCTTCATCACTCACAAGGCTTTCCCCCTGCAGGTGGGACTGGGAGCTCGAACCTGGGTCCTTGTACATTGTAACATTTGCGCTTGCTCAACAAGGTACGTCATCACCTGCCCCCCCCCCAAAACACAGATTTTTATAAAAATGAGCTTCACAAGACTTTAAAATTTTTTTTCCCTCCCTTGTCTCCTCAGGGGCTTCACTGCTTTGATCCAGCTACCTCAGACTGAAAGAGAGACAGAAGGAGAGGGGGGCAGTGGTGCAGCGGGTTAAGTGCACATGGTGCGAAGCACAAGGACCGAATCAAGGTTCCCGGTTCGAGCCCCCGGATCCCCACCTGTGGGGGGGGGGGGTCACTTCACAGCAGGTCTGCAGGTGTCTTTCTCTCTTCCTTTCTGTCTTCCCCTCCTCTCTCAATTTCTTTCTGTCCTGACAGCAATAACAACAATAATAATACTAACAACAACAATAATAACAATAGTAATGATAAAAAAACAACAAGGGCAACAAATTGGAAAAAAATAGCCTCCAGGAGCAGTGGATTCGTAGTGCTGGCACTGAGCCCCAGCAATAACCCTGTAGGTAAAAAAAAAAAAAAAGAAGAAGAAGAAGAAGGAGAGAGGGAAAGACACCCCACATGGGAGCTCCCTCCAGTGCAGTGGAGGCAGGGACTGAACCTGGATTGTGTGCATGACAAAACAGGTGCTCCAAGGACTCCTTTTAACATTGCTCTTTCAGCCTCTTGGTATTGATAGTGAGACTAGCTCAATGGTATTTGTGTCTTGAAAGAGGAGGCTTAATAAACCACAGCCACCACAATTTGGGTTTGCTCTATAGACAGTTATATCCTTGGGGCCCAGCCCTGGCCTGAGATTTTAGTTGTGAAAATGCTTCCTCTCTGGTCCTTTCCCCCACGTTGTCCTCATCTGGCTAACTGCCAGAGACTCCTCACCTTTCTGGAGACGGTGTGACTCTGAGCTTGGGACCTTGTGCTTGAGAGATTGGCCCTTTGTCTACTGTGCCGCCTCCTGGATCACTCTTTTCTATTTCAGTGGGTCTTCACCTTCTGGGTGAATGTCCCAAGACAGGTACTGACTTCACGGTCAACACGGCAGACAGCAGCCGGCTTGATTAGAAAGGCCTTTCAGCATATGCCCCACAGCTCAGTTCTTCCGGAATGAACTCCGTGTCTCTCTGTCCTGTGCTGAGAGCCGTCCAGGGTGTGAGCATTATCCCACAGATGTCTCCAATGGACCGAGCCTTCCGAGCCCATGGCCTGAAATCTTAACCTCCAGTTAGAAGGCATGCAGAAGGGTGATGTTTGCCAAGTGATCAGGTCACGTGTGAAGGTTGAGGAGCCAGATGTTGTTGTGGTGGTCTGGTGTCGGGCTGCACAGCGGAGAAGAGAGTGGACGTCCAGAGCAAAGGGGTACACAAATCTTTATTATAGGATGGGGGGGGGGGTTTGGTTCGGACCACGTGGAGCCAGCCAGCAATGGCCGACCACGGGGGGAGAGCAGGGAGCGACCTCAGAGAGGGAGAGCCGAGAGCCCAGAGGTGGGGGGGTGAGGGGGCTTTTTATTGGGCGACAACCAGGAGTGACGTGTAGGGCCAGGATTGGTTGAAGGGGGCAATGCTAGGGTTTCCGCAGGGTAGTGAAACCTGGGGGCGGAGACTGCATCAGAATAACTCCTCAGCAACATTAGTGCCCTTACACGTGGAACTTTTCTGTCCTCTTTTCACATGGAGATAGCAATCAGCAGTTAGGGGCCAGGTGGTGGCCCATTTGGTTGAATACACACATTACAATGTACAAGGACCCAGGTTCAAGTCCCCTGTCCCCACCTACAGGGGAAAAGCTTTAGGAGTGGTGAAGCAGGGCTGCAGGTGTCACTCCCTCTCTTTCTCCCCCTTCCCTCTAGATTTCTGGCTGTCTTTATCCAATAAATAAAGATAATAAAAATAAAATAATAAAAGAGAGAGAGACAGCAGTCTGCATCCAGGAAGAGATGCCCTTCTAGAACCTGGTTAGATTGGCGCCTTGACCTTGAACTTCCATTCTCCCGATTGGCGAGAAATAAAATTTCTGTCCGTCACCCAGTCTTTGTGAGCAGTGGAAACAGTGCTGCAGGTAGCTCTTTCTCTCTTCCTTTCCATCCCCCTTTCTTCTCAATTTCTCTCTGTCTCTATCAAATAAATAAACTAGAGAGCTATCATTCTGTGCTATGGGCAAGTAGATCACACCTGTGACCTGCTGGCCTCAAGCCCAGACTGAGGAAGACAGGATTAAATGAATAAAACAATGAAGCCACTCCTCTGAGCTGGTCCTAACACTCTAATAGTCTATTTAAGCAATCTGAAAGCTGGCTAGACACTGGCCCACTGCGCTTGCCCGTTGAGAGCTGGTTCCTTAGCTTGACCGTCTTTGTTACTGTGCTAAGGCCTGGGAGACAGTGTACAGAGCTGGCAGGCCGCACAGAGGCTTCAGATTCTATCCCTGGCACCACGCAGAGCCAGAGCTGAACAGTGCTCTGGTCAAAAATGACAACAGCAACAACAAAACCCCCAAGAAACAGACCTTTGGTTGGGGAGCTATCACAGTGGTAAAACATGCTCCAGATTTGCATGCTCGAGGCTGCTGAGGTCCCAGGTTCAGCCCCCGGCACCGCCATCTGCCGGCACCGAACAGTGCTGTGCTCTGCTCTGTCTCGTTGAGGCAAATAAGTAGATTGATTCTTTTTCTTTCTCTCTTTCTTTCTTTCTTTCTTTCTTTCTTTCTTTCTTTCTTCCTTCCTTCCTTCCTTCCTTCCTTTCTTTTTTCTTTCCCTTTCTTTCCTTCCTTCCTTTCTCTTTCTTTCTTTCTTTCCTTTCTTCCTTCCTTCCTTTCTTTTTTCTTCTCTTTCTTTCTTTCCTTTCTTCCTTCCTGCTTCCTTTCTTTTTTTCTTTCTTTCTCTCTTTCTTTCTTTCCTTCCTTCCTTTCTTTCTTTTTTCTTTCTTTCTTTCTTTCTTTCCTTCCTTCCTTCCTTTCTTTCTTTTTTTCTCTTTCTTTCTTTGTTTCCTTTCTTTCTTTCTTTTTTCCTTCCTTCCTTTCTTTCCTTCCTTCCTTCCTTCCTTCCTTTCTCTTTCTTTCCTTCCTTTCTTTTTTCTTCTCTTTCTTTCTTTCTTTCCTTCCTTTCTTTTTTCTTTCTCTTTCTTTCTTTCTTTCTTTCTTTCTTTCCTTTCTTCCTTCCTTCCTTTCTTTATTTTTTTCTTTCTTTCTTTCTTTCTTTCTTTCTCTCTCTCTTCCTTTCTTTCTTTCTTTCTTTCTTTCGTCCTTGTTGTTTCAAATAAGGAAGATAGCCCTATGCCAAGCCAGACTTGCCTGACATGACGTTTCCTTCCCGCTTGCCTGGAGCTATGAATCACTCCTGTTTTGTAAGTCTCTTTAGGGTTGTTTTCTGATAAATCTTTAAGGAAAAGCCAGTCAGATCCCGAAACCAAATGTCTTTAAATTTTTCTTTTTGGAATAAATTTGAGTCGCTTCTTCATTTTTTTTTTCCCTTGCCGACATCCGTTATTTGGATAGATGTGGAAAGATGGAATAGCTTCTGTTCCCTTGCAAGTCCTAGAGAACATGGTACCTACAGACACTGGTAATCGTTTACTTATTCTTTGGTAATGACTCTTAAAGACACATTGCTTCTCACAGGTCTTTCTGCTAAGGGATTTTGGACTGGGGACAGGAGGCAAAAGTCCAGTTCTAACATGATTTCTTAGGCCACTTACTGTGTTTACACTGTGTGGAATGGTCTCAGTGAGCGGGTTTGAAATAAGCTACTGAATGAAAATAGATCGCGTCTTGGGAAAAATGCCTGTGTGGGTGCAGGTCATCATGCGACTTGCTGGACTTTTCAGGGGATTGGTTCCACGGGAAGACCTGGAGGTGTCATTCTGGGGGAGCCGGGTGGTGGCAGACCTGGTTGAGTATACATCCTACAGAGTGCAAGGACCAGGGTTCAGGTCCCCAGTCCCCGCTTACAGGGGGAGAGCTTCATAAGCAGTGACACAGTGCTGCTAATGTCTCTCTCTTTCTCTCTTTCCCCCTTTCTTCTCAATTCCTCTCAGTCTCTATCAAAGCAATAAACTAGAGAACTCTCATTCTGTGCGAGTAGATCATATTTGTGGCCTCGAGAATCTCACAGTATCCTTAAGAGCTGACAAAATAAATAGATGGTAATCGGGCTTCGGGAAGTGCTGTAGGAATCACACAGTGCAGTTTCCTTTGTGGTGGGATAATGTAAAGTCTGGAGCTCTCTGCAGGAGCTGTGGGGGTCAGCTGAGCCCTAGGGGTAGAGGCACTGATGGTTCTTAGACACTTGGGGGAGGGGCTCTGTCCTGGGGCGAAACCACCCCAGGCCTCCCCCACCTTTTCCTGGGGGGCCTGCAGGTGGCTCTTGCTGGTTCCAGTTGCAGTGTCCTGGGGAGGCTCTGTGGTGCTGCCCTGAGGGCCACTTGTGAGCTGGGTGGGTAACTCTGGTGTGCGGACTGTTGCCACTGCTGGAAGTCTCTCCTTTCTTGTCTGGTGGATCTCTCTCATGCCTTTCTGGGACCCAGAGCTGTACCACATGGAACTGAATAGTACTCAAATTACACAAAAGTTTTATTATTTTTTTAATGTACTTAATGAGAGAGAGAGAGAGAGAGAGAGAGACAGGCAGTGTGTTTTTACTTATGGTGCCACCACCCTGGCTGTGTTTTTTAAATTTTTTAATTATCTTTATTTATCTTTTGGATAGAGACAGTCAGAAATCAAGCGGGAATGGGGAGACAGAGAGGAAGAGAGACAGAGAAACACCTGTAGCCCTGCTTCACCGCCCATAAAGCTTTCCTTCTGCAGGTGGGGGCCAGGGGCTCAAACCTGGGTCCTTCTGCTTTGTAATGTGTGCGTTCAACCAGGTCACCACCACCCAGCCCCAAGCCTGGCTGTTTTTAAAGGTAAATTAGGGCTGGCAAAATAGCTCAACTAAATAAATAGTGCATTGTGCTGCCCTGCCTGTGACACAGGTTTGAACCCAGCCCCTGCTGTAGTGTAAGAAGCATCGGTATTGTGGTGTCGTTCCCTTGTTGTCTCTGTCTGCCTGGAAAAAATTTCATTCCGGGGAATTGGGCGGTAGCACAGTGGGTTAAGTGCAGGTGGTGCTAAGCGCAAGGACTGGCATAAGGATCCTGGTTCGAGCCCCCAGCTCCCCACCTGCAGGGGAGTCACCTCACAAGCAGTGAAGCAGGTCTGCAGGTGTCTGTCTTTCTCTCCCCCTCTCTGTCTTCCCTTCCTCTCTCCATTTCTCTTTGTCCTATCCTACAACAACAACAACAACAACATCAATAATAACTACAACAATAAAACAACAAGGACAACAAAAGGAAAGAAAGGAAGAAAGAAAGAAAGAAAGAAAAAAGAAAAAAAATCAGCCTGGGGGTATGGACCCACCTGCCAATGCCCATGTCCATTGGAGAAAAAAAAATTACGGAAGCCAGAACTCCCATATTTTGTACCCAAAAAGAATTGTAGTCCAGGCTCCCAGTGGAGGAGAAATGTCAGGGGAAGATGACCCAAGGGCTCTGAACCCAATTCCATCAGGACCTGGAGAGAGAAGAGGAAAAAAGGAGGGGCATTCATAAGAAGGGGACATGGGAAAAAAGTGCTCATATGCTCATATACATGTAAATCTAGAGAGATGGGCAGTAGTGCAGCGGGTTAAGCGCAGGTGGCGCAAAGCGCAAGGACCAGCATAAGGATCCTGGTTCAAGCCCCCGGCTCCCCACCTGTAGGCTTTCCCCCTGCAGGTGGGGACCAGGGGCTTGAACTTTGGACCCTGTGTCACTGTAGTGTGTGTGCCTAACCAGGTGTGCCACTGCCTGACCCCCCCCCCCATTTCCACTATTTTTAATAAATCATCTTTCCTAGGATAAATGAAGTCATGGACTGAAACGGACTGTGTGCAAACCAAGCCACAGGTGACTAATTCTAGGCGCTGATGCAGAGGTTTGGAAGAGGTGGAGAAGAATCGTTTTTTTGTTGTTTCCTCCGGGGTTATCACTGGGGCTGTGTGCCTGCACTGAGAATCCACCGCTCCTGTTTCCATTGTCAATGTTGTTACTGCTGTGGGTGTTGGGCAGGACAGAGAGAAATTGAGAGAGGAGGGGAAGACACAGAGGGGGAGAGAAAGACAGACACCTGCAGACCTGCTTCACTGTTTGGGAAGCGACCCCTTTACAAGTGGGGACCTGGGGCTCGAACCCGGATCCTCATGCTGGTCATTGTGCTTCTTACCATGTGTGCTTAACCCACTGTGTTACCTCCCAGCCCCTCGAGAACCACCTTTCTTAGGTGAAGCTAGGTCAACCCTCCCCACAGTAGGAAAAGACAGAGAAAGGAGGAGGCAGTGTCAGGGAGGGTGAGTGAGCTTTGTGTTGTCACAGAGATCACAGTAGGGTCTCTCTCTCTCCCTCTCTCCCTCTGCCTCTGCCTCTGTCTCTCCCTCTGCCTCTGCCTCTCCCTCTCCCTCTGTCTCTCATCAAAGCAGAAGTAGGCTTCAATATTTCCATGATGTGATGGCTACAAGGGCTTTCTGCTTCTGTGGCCTTAGGTCATCCAAAGATTTATTTAAAAAAAATTTTTATATTTATTTATTTTCCCTTTTGTTGCCCTTGTTGTTTTTTTCACTTTTGTAGTTATTATTGTTGTTGATGTCGTTGTTGTTGGATAGAACAGAGAGAAATGGAGAGGAGAGGAGAAGACAGAGAGGGGGAGAGAAAGACAGACACCTGCAGACCTGCTTTACCACCTGTGAAGCGACTCCCCTGCAGGTGGGGAGCCAGGGGCTCAAACCAGGATCCTTATGCCGGTCCTTGCGCTCGGCGCCACGTGCGCTTAACCCGCTGCACTACCGCCTGACTCCCCAAAGATGTATTCTTATGTACGTGCATGTATGTGACCGCGCACACATTTTGAACAAGAGAACCACCAGCTCAAGGAAACCAAAGAAAGAGGAAACCACATGAAAAGCAAAGCAGCAGAACCACTTCTGCTGTGAAGCCTGCAAGTCATAAGAGGCCCGTACACGGAGACTTGGGTAAAAGCAGACACGAGAGGGCATTTAGACAGTGTGCACTCGGTGTGCCTCTCCAGCAGAGGGTGGTTCAGCTTCCTGTATTACCTTTCTCCAAATGCTCTTTGAAATAGAAAGTGGTGGCGAGGGTAAATCAGGTGCCCATAAAGACATCTTTCCTGTTGTATTTATGACCAAGAAGGAGCGTGTGCTTGGGTGTCACAGAGCTGCCTTACCAGAGAGCAAATGTTGGCTCTGAAAAATCTGAAAAAGAGCCAATGCAAATGCATTTTCAGGGACCCAGGAGAGTAAACGTTAGAAAGCACACGGAGGATAAAGCGCACGTGGTACTAAGCGCAAGGACCAGATAAGGATCCCGGCTCGAGCCCCCGGCTCCCCACCTGCAGGGGAGTCGCTTCACAGGCGGTGAAGCAGGTCTGCAGGTGTCTGTCTTTCTCTCCCCCCTCTCTGTCTTCCCCTCCGCCCTCCATTTCTCTCTGTCCTATCCAACAACGAATGACATCAACAACAATAATAACCACAACAAGGCTACAACAACAGGGGCAACAAAAAGGGGGAAAGAATGGCCTCCAGGAGCGGTGGATTTGTAGTGCAGGCATCTAGCCCCGGCAGTAACCCTGGAGGCAGAAAAAGAAAAAGAAAAAAGAAAGAGCAAAAGAAAAAGAAAAAGGCTGAATTCACAGACCAGATAAGAAAATGTAGCCTTTGACTGACGGGTTAAGCGCAGGTGGTGCAAAGCGCAAGGACCGAAGCAGGTCTGCAGGTGTCTGTCTATCTCTCCCCCTCTCTGTCTTCCCCATCTCTCTCCATCTCTCTGTCCTATCCAACAATGATGACAGCAACAAGAATAATAACAACAACAATAAGACAACAAGGGCAACAAAAGGGGAAAAAATAAATACATATTAAAAAAAGAACACAAGGCACAAATGTGTGGGACCCTGTGAACCTGTTTTTGCAAAATGCCACTGCACAGCTAGGTGTGGAGTGAAGTGTTATGACCGAGTGACGCTGACGCGGCTGCTCTGGGCCGCCTTTCCATTCAGGTGTAGAGATGGAGAGAAAGAAAAAGGCTGAGAGAGGGAGAGACACCAAGGCCCCAAGCTTCCTCCTGAAACCGCCTTCTGTGTGGAGACCAGGTCGTGAACCCCGGGCCGTGCCCATAACAACGTCCAGATATGCTACCCCCTGAGCTGTTTCTCTGGCCCGGGGTTACCTCATAGCACCTCCCTTTCAGATGCATCCTTTTTGTCTGCAACACTGAGCTTCCTGGAGCTCGGTGCCTGCACAACTCCACCACTCCCAGTGGCCTACCCCCCAGGTCCATGAAGATGAGAGACAGAGGGAAGGAGACACACAGAGAGGAGGAGAGACAGCATTGCTAGTGATGCTTCCCTCCCCTGGGCTGGTGGGGGTGCCTGGGTTCCGGCCAGGTACACCCTATACTGGCTGGGCCAGCTCCTGGCTGCCATCTGAAATATGTTTTCTGGAACGACTCTGCAGGAGTGGCTGGATCATTTACTCATCATCTTATTTTATTGCCACTGAGGTTTTCACTGGAGCTTTGTGTCTGAATGATGAATCCACCACTTCCGGTGACTTCCTCCTTCCCCTTCTCCTTTCCCTGTTCCTCCCCTGTTCCTCTTCCTCCTCTTCCCTTTTCCTCTTCCTCCTTCTTGCTCTTTCTCCTCCTTCCCTTCCCCTCCTCTCCCCTCCCCTCTCTTTCCTTCCCTTCCCTTCCCTTCCCCTCCCTTCCCTTCCCTTGTGTTCCCCCTTCCTCTTCTTCTTTTGGATAAACCCACAGAGAAACTGAGAATGAAAGGGGAGACAGAGAGAGAGAGACCTGCTTCACCCCTCATGAAGCTCCCCAGGGGCCCAGGGGCTTGCTCACAGTAATGTGTGAACTCTCCCAGGTGCTACACTATCTGGCCTCCCCAGAATGTGACTTTGAATGGAGGGGAGGAGTGAGTGAGCGCTGACCCTGAAATACCAGTACTGATCCAGAGAATGCATCAGGATAAACCCCATGCCCACAGGCCGGTCTCTTCTATCCATAGGTCTCCACCTGCAACCAGTGGGTGGGGAGAGAGGAAGACAGGCTCCCTGCATATCCAGAGCAGTCAAGACAGGAAGGAAACTCCTGCAGGCACTTCAGGGCCAAGGCAGAGATCACACACACACAGAACCTGGGCTTTCCGAAGGAACCCACGTGTAGAGTAAAGGCAGCCACGTGTGCACAGCTGCCTTTGCACTCGAAGCGGAAGTCCTGGGAGTGGAGCAGCCCTTTCCACTTTGCTTCCTGATCCACTCAGTTTCAAACTGAGGTTGGAGGACAGGGCCAGAGCTCAAATCCCTGCAGATTTGGACCAGATAACAAAATGTCAGTCATGTCACTCTAGCAGTCTCAGGCCTAGGGGTGTGGGTCTGGGTGTGGGTGTGGGTCCTTCTTCCCCTAGGCTCCTGACCACTGGTCTTCCCCCCTGAGGCTCACTGGTGCAACCAGACATGGGCTCTTAATGAAACTGCTCTGCTTTGGGATTAGAAACCAGAGACCAGAACTAGAGATATTCAGGAGTCATGAGCCAAGAGTGGACAAGGTAGGAAAGAGCTCTGCAGGCCTGCTTTCCATTTTAATAAGTGGGCTTAGAGACACCAGTGGCTGTTAAGCCATTAAACACACACACACTTTAAAAAAAAACATATTTAAAAAATTTTTATTTATAACATGGAAATATTGACAAGATCATAGGATAAGAGGGGTACAATTCCACACAATTCTCACCACCAGAACTCTGTATCCACTCCCCTCCCTTGATAGCTTCTCTATTCTTTATCCCTCTGGGAGTATGGACCCAGGATTTTTTTTTTTTTAAGCTAATAGGAAAACCGGACTAGGAATACTTTCAGCAGGAAAACACAGTAATTAATTTGTCACTGAAACCTGAGGGGTCCAGTTCCACTTATAGGTGATAATGAATGTTTTGCATGTAATTAGCAAGAATAATTAGCACATTCCTGGTAACAAATAGACTGCCGGGTACTCTGCAAACAAAATTAATTGTTGTGCTAACTGAGGCAATTGTGTCTCTTTATTGTCTGACGATGTCCCCGGTTTGCACACTGATACCTCCCCAGATATGTGCAGCTAGGGAGAGAGACTATCCAACTGTACCTCACCCATCTGCTTCTCAGAAATTTTGGGACCACCAGGGGACTTGTTTGTCAAAACTTGTTAAGTAATTTGTAATCTTTAACATTGTTCTACTGTACTGGTAGATGAACCATTCAAATCGATGTACTGGTTAAGCTGGGGTGGGGTGGCATGGGGGAGCTACTCTCATCAATCAGTGCTGACAGTTTCACTCTGGGAACCTCTCCCTGTCTCTTTCCAGCTCATCTGCAAAAAGGAACACTGCAGATAAAGACACTGGAGGAGAGTTAAGAGGGAGAAAGCTTCCAGGTAGGGTCTCAGCAAGCATCCTGAGATGATTTCCGCCATCTTGACAGAGAGTACTGGTACTTGGAAGCCAGCAAGTCTTTGTCTGTTAGCAAATGAGGCAGCCGGAAGGAAGAAACAGGGTGGGGTCCGTTTTAAATGGTCTTTAGACTGGTTAACAATTGTAACATGTATCCACAAGGTAGGCTTGGTAGGCTTTTTTCTCCCTATTGTTGCAACGCCTCTTTCTCTTTCTCTCCCTCTCCTTCTGCCTCTCCTTCCTTCCTCCCTCCTTTCTCCCTTTCTTTTTTTTTGAATTAAAAAAATTATTTATTTATTTGTTCCCTTTTGTTGCCCTTGTTGTAGTTATTATTGTTGTTGTTATTGCTGTCATTGTTGTTGGATAGGACAGAGAGAAATGGAGAGAGGAGGGGAAGACAGAGGGGGGAGAGAAAGACAGACACCCGCAGACCTGCTTCACCGCCTGTGAAGCGACTCCCCTGCAGGTGGGGAGCCGGGGGCTCAAACCAGGATCCTTATGCCAGTCCTTGCGCTTTGCGCCACGTGTGCTTAACCCGCTGCACTACCGCCCGACTCCCCTCCCTTTGTTTTTTTTTAACATCTAAAGCATATGATGCGGGAAAACAATTTTAAGGAATGTAAACATTCTAGTATTTCTTTGGGTCGTCTCAGAAGCTGACACAGAAACAACCTTGTGGATGTTCTGGAAGTGGAAATCTGATATGGGAGGCCTTTCTCTTTAAACACGGAGCTGTGAGGAGGGGACCTGAATAGGAGCAAGGGAGACTCCCTCCACTGCCATGCATGGTGGCTGCATTGCCTTCTGGGAAATGTCTGCTCCTGGCTCTTTGCGACTCTGGCTCCCTTCCCTATTCTCATGCCTTTCCAGGCTCTACCCTGTGCCCCAGTCCTGCCTGGGAGAGTTTTCCTCTGTCCAGCCACTGCAAAGGGCACAGAGGTTGGTAGTGATCTCCACTTCTGTCTCATTCTTCCTTTTCTTTCTGGGTTTCTTCAAGCGCGATACATCCCTCTTCTCTCAATTACCTACGCATTTTTAAAAAATAAAATGTATTATCTTTATTTATTAGAGACAGCCAGAAATCTAAAGGGTGAAAGGAGATACGGAGGAAGAGAGACCGACACCTGCAGCCCTGCTTCACCATTTGCAAAGCTTTCCCCCTGCTGGTGAGGACTGGGGTCTTGAACCCGGCTTCTTGTGCATTGTAACATGTGCGCTCAACCAGGTGCACTACCACTCGGTGCCTACCTACACATTTTTCTAGAACAGAATTGATTTTCTTTCTCCAAGTCCTGTTTTTCTATTCATAAAGCTATGGTTTTACCCCATTCTTGGCAGTCTAGGAACCTGAGTTCTCTTGGTTTCCTCTGATTTCAACCAGTTCCTAATTATCCAGAATACTGCCTGAACAACCTCTTTGCTCTTTTAAAGTTCTACCTGCCTCCACCAACATAAGCCTTAGACCATTCTCTGAGGCTGTTCAGTGATTTTCCTATTGTTTCCTCTGGCCATGCTAATCTTTCTAACTAACCACTTGGTGGCCCTCTATTTGAAGTCCACAGTCCCAGTTTCTTCTTTGGAGTCCCAGAGTTCTCCATGAATCAGTCCCCGTAGTTTGTGTTAGATGCTTTAGCTAGACAGTGCACATTCTGGCTCCTTGGAACCTCCTGGCTTTCTACGCTCTTCCATTCTTATCTCCTGGAAGGCCAGCGGTCTTATCTCCCTCCCTGGAAGCCAGAGGAAGCCGGTGTAATCTTCACCAGCCTGATGGCTGACACCTGCTTTCTCTCCTCATGTAGATTTCTTTCTCCATGGCTAAAATTCTCAAGAGCAGACGCTGTGTCACCTTTAAAAGTTCTTGGTAATTTGCCTTGGTACCAATCCATCGATTTGAAAAACTCCTTTGATCCTTGAAGTTCTCTTTTAGATGATGTCCCCCGCCTCCTTTTTTTTTTTTTATTTCATTCTTTGAGTCTTGTTTCATCTTGCTCTTCCAGTTGTTGGGAACATGGAGTAAGGATTTGATCTCATGCAGAAGCAACTGTGCTTACCCAGACCTTTGCGTCTTTGTGCTTGCAGGAAGGCAGGGTCGTGCGTGATCTGGAATAAATGAAGACTCTCTCTGCCTGGGACACTGTACAGGCCCCACCTCTGGAGAGGTGAGTGGTGGTGAGCTAGTACACTGATGACAAGGGAGGGAGGGGTATGGTTCTAGTCTCCCTGCTGCTAACTGTGGGAACATTGCTTTGCTGACCTGAGTCCTTTGTTCAGCAGGCTGAACTCCCACTGTTTTTGCATTGTTTTCTTGGAAGACATTTCAGGTAATGAAGCTCATGGTTCATAATGATATGACAATATCTATTGTTTTGTCTTAGAATGAATCCCATACTTTTCCTCTGGACTGTGAACACCTTGATGGGAAAGAGCAGACCCAGTTTTCTGTGTGCTTCCTGCCAGTTTTGTGTCTTTGGAACTTTTTTATTTAAATGGTCATGCAAAAAAAGTTAGGGCCAATGATTTTCAAGTGATTAAGTATTAGCTGTGAGTGTAGAATTTCCCCACCCCCCCACTCTCCTTATGAGAACCTATATTTTTAGGAGGTGAAATGGTGTGTATGTGTGTATAAATTTGCTGTTTTGGTAGACTGACCACTGACTTGAGACAGAATAAGCTACAGCTCATGTCTTAACACTTCAGCTTTCCCCTCTCCTGTGAGAGCACGCTATGAATTTCGCAATTAGGTTGTTTGATATTGTCCATCTTTCACATGATACCTACCCCTAGAATTCCCATTAATTTAATTGAAATGATCCCATATAGCTTTGCAAGAAGTAGATTGCAGTAGAGTTTCTGGTTTTCAGCATTGGGAGATGGGAAAATGTTCTAACAGAAAAAAATGTTGCATAAGCTCAAACCGTACCAGTGTAAAGATGAACCTAATATCCACTTTGTGTTGTGGACAAACTGGTTTCGCTTCTGAGTCTTTAACTTGGAGATTGGAAGTGACTCATTGCTTCCTAACACAGCCAGGGTTTACGTTTCCTGTCTCCTCACGTTTTTATTTGTAGTTTGTATTAATTGAGAATGTGGCTTCAATGAGATGTTTGAGGTGTAGTGTATATGGATATTTTGCTAGACTAATAATTATTTAGTGTTCAGTAACCACGAGTGACTCTAGGAAGCTCTTCTTTTGCTCGAGGGGGAAAAAAAAAATTCAAGTTGGGCTTCTGCTGAGTATTTGTGAAAATAAGCCTTTATGTCAATATTATTATTACTGTCTAGGCAATAGGAATTTAAACTGTTTTGAATATGTATGCTAATAACCAGAGTTTTGCATTCTCATGGTCTCAAGTAAAGTCATAGTTTTTGGAATGCCTCCAATTTGACTTGTGACCTAGCTCTGTTTGGATTCTCACCCCTTCACTTACAAGCTTCATCAAGGATGGGGTGAAGAAGGTGAAGTCACCATTTTTAATAGCTGAGTAGTATTCCACTGTGTATCTAGACCACAACTCACTCAGCCACTCATCTGTTTTTGGACACTTGGGTTGCTTCCAGGTTTTGGCTAGTACACATTGTGCTGTTATGAACACAGATGTACACACATCTTTTTGGATGGGTGTGTTTAGTTCCTTAGGATATATCCCCAGGAGACGAATCAGAGGGTTACAGGGCAGGTCCACTTCTAGCCTTCTGAGAGTTCTCCAGACTGCTTTCTACAGGGGTTGAACCCATTGACATTCCCACCAGCAGTGTAAGAGGGTTCCTTTGTCCCCACAACCTCTCCAGCATTTGTTGCTGCTACTTTTTCTCATGTGTGACAGTCTCACAGGAGTGATGTGGTATCTCACTGTTGTCTTTATTTGCATTTCTCTGACAATCAGTGATGCAGGGAATTGTTTCATGTGTTTGTTGGCCTTTCAGATCTCTTTTATGGTGAATATTCTGTTCATGGCCTCTCTTCATTTTTGGATGGGGTCATTTGTTTTCTTGTTGCCGAGTTTGGCGAGCTCTTTATATATTTTGGTTATTAGCCTCTTGTTTGATGTAGGGCATGTAAAGATTTTCTCCCATTCTGTGGGAGGTCTCTTTGTTTGGACCCAAATTCTTTCTGGGGTGCTGAAGGTGGGAGTTCTGGCTTCTGTCATTGATTTTCCGCTGGACATGGGTGTTGGCAGGTCAGTCCATACTCTTGTCTCTTTTTTCCTAGTGGGCTCCAGGACACATTGGCATGTTTTCAGCCCTGGGAGGACTGACTTAAATATGAAGAAGAGAGAACACAATTTTAGTCTTACTTTCACTAGGGACATTTTCAATTCCTTGATTCTTTGAGCATATAAGGAATCCTTCATTCTCCCCACCTAGGTGATATGTCAGCCAGCCTGCTTGTTTGGTGTGGAAACCCTTGTCCTAATGTAATGGTAGTGTGCTTGTGCGTTAGTCACACAGTCTCAGCCCCTTTTCCCATGCTACCCGCCCACACCCTTCTGCAACCTCTCTTCTTGGAGCCCAAAAGGAATCTTGAACTTGACTTACTAATTGGACCTCCCCAAAACAGAGCAGTGAACTCACAGACTGGTGTTCAGGTTGAGTAATTATGTCTCCAGGTGTTTGACATTTAAGCTTTGAAGCTGTAAGAGGAGTCTGGTCTCTCTGTATCTACTTAGGATGAACGTCCTTGAAGTAGTCCACTTAAATACTTAGCTGTAGTCAGCTTGTGTTTCAGCTGAGGACATCATTAGGAAACGGAAAAAATGGAGTCTTTTCTTCATCAGTAATCGGGAGGGCAGTCGCTGGTAGCAGAGAGACTTTCTTCTGAGCTGCCTTGGTCTGATTTATTTATTATCTTTTTTTTTTTTTTTTTCCGATTTCCACTCCTGTCCAGCTTAGAGTAGAAGCTGGTAAAACCCAGCCTCCCAGCCTCCCCAGCTGCAATAACTTCCTTTGGCCAAGTTGTTCATACGCTGACTGGGATTTGGCGACCAGGTGTTAAACATCTCTCCGCATCACAGAGAATAGAGTCCCCAGCGTAGATCCGTGTGAGGCTTCTTCATACTCCAAAGAGATAAATCAAAATCTCTTTTTGTTCATGTCTTCATATACCCCTTAAAATGTGGGGAGAAAAGTTGAACAAAACACCTCAAGCGGTTAACTAAGTTTAACTCCAGGCAGTTTGAGCTCTGAGTTCTTGCATATCGTTCTGTGTTCTTATGTCCTGGCTCTTTGCAGTGGACCCTCAGTGTGACCAGTCATGTCAGGGTGGCCTTCTAGAAAGATTTTTAAACCTGAAATGTGGCAACATGTATTAATCACTTAGACCTCAATTTGTTTTTGATGAGGCTTTTTTTCCTTGTCACCTACCTTTTCATTTCCTGATTCAACATGAACTTCCACTCATTGGAAGCAAGGCTTGTAAGAAAGCATACCATAATCCATCAATTTTCACAAATTCTGCTCTTGAGGGGCCAGGTGGTGGCACACCTGGTTAAGCACACACATCTCAGTGCTCAAGGACCTGGGTTCAAGCCTCTGGTCCACACCTGCAGGGGGAAAGCTTCATAAGTGTTGAAGCAGGGCTGCAGATGTCTCTCTGTCTTTCCCTCTCTCTTCCTTCTTAATTTCTCTCTGCTTCTATCCAATAATAAAAGAATAAATAAAAAGATTAGGGCGGAGGGTAGATAGCATAATGGTTATGCAAACAGACTGTCATGCCTGAGGCTCCAAAGTCCCAGGTTCAGTCCCCCGCACCACCATAAGCCAGAGCTCAACAGTGCTCTGGTTAAACAGAAAAACAGGTCTCAAAAAAGTCATACTCTTTACTGTAGCCACCTAAACACAAATTTCAAATACCAAATACACATTCTAGAGCTAGTTGACCAACTGAAATAGCCATTTCTTATCTTATACACACAGGTACACTTAGGTACAGACACACACACACACACACATACACACACACACATACACACACATACACACACTCACACACACATACACACACATACACACACATATACACACACACTCACACACACTCACACACACACTCACACACAAACACACATACTCACACAACTCACTCACACACACACATACACACACATACACACACATACTCACACACACATACACACATACACACTCACACACATACACACACACTCACACACACACTCACACACACTCACTCACACACACTCATTCATACACACCCACACACTCATTCACACACACACTCACACTCACAGTTCACACACACACATTCACACACACACACACTCACACACACACACACATACACACACTCACACACATACTCACACACTCACACACACTCACTCACACACACTCATTCATACACACCCACACACTCATTCACACACACACTCACACTCACAATTCACACACACACATTCACACACACACACACTCACACACACACACATACACACACATACACACACACACACACACACACACGAGCTCATTTCTGTACAGAATTCAGGATACGTCAGCAAAATCTGTACCGTTTATATTTTCAACTCTGTCGCCAAAGGAAGTGGTGAGATATCTAACTATTTTAGACTCGTAGCTGAACTGGGAAAAGAGCGACAAGAACGAAAAACTGCCGTCAGCTGGCACAAAGACAAGTAGATAATTCAGAAAGACTTTGTGAGATGTTTTACAAGTGTCAGATTCTTTGTACCAGTGATTTCCTGCTCAAATTTAACAGCACTCAATGGCCCAGACAGAAATATGTTTTTTATTATATCGCTATAATGTGACCACGGGCATTACATAATAATGTTATAGAACAATTCATTGTCTGTTTAGAGATAGAGAGTCTTGTGGCTTTACAATGACAATCCCTGTATTCTCAAGATGCATACATGAATTCATTACTGAGAATGAATTAAAGCATAGAAAAACTATTTGAATAATGTAAGCCCCCAAGAAAATATATTTAATTATCCCTCAAGTAGATTTGATGCTGGTCAGGCTTGATTTTCATCATCTGACATTTGTGAAGAGTGCAAGGAATATAAACGCAGAATTAAAACGAAGCTCCGTACAGAGGTGCTGAGTTGAGAATGGCTGCTGTGTTCAAGCGACTATCTGACTAGGAGGAGTATTTTCTCACCTGTGTGGACCTGCCTGTGCTACATGTGTCTGCACATACATGCACGTGGCATGTGCGCCTGTGTGTCTGCACAACCCTGGCACGTGTTGTGCACCATCATGGCGTGAAAACGTGACATGTGGGAGTTGGGCAGTAGCACAGCAGGTTAAGCACAGGCAGCGCAAAGCACAAGGAACGGCGGTGTAAGGATCCCGGTTCAAGCCCCCGACTCCCCACCTGCAGGGGAGTCGCTTCACAGGCGGTGAAGCAGATCTGCAGGTGTCTGTCTTTCTCTCTCCCTCTCTGTCTCCCCTCCTCTCTCCATTTCTCCCTGTCCTATCCAACAATAACAACATCAATAACAACAACAACAGTAACTACAACAATAAAACAACAAGGACAACAAAAGGGAATAAATAAAATAAATATTTAAAAAACATTTAAAAAAAGAAAACGTGATGTGTGTAGAGTGCGGTGCGTTTGCGTGTGTGTACAGCTATGTGCACACAGGCGCACATGTGTGTGGTCTGTGCCTGTCCACCACATGCATCGCAGTTGCCACACAGTGTTAGCAGTCCACACACATGATGCTGGTATGTCTGAACAATCACACATGCCTGATGTTTGCATGTGTTCATTTGTGAGGTGTATGTGGTGTGTCCCTGTGTTTTTTCTTTTTTTCTTGTCACTCTTCTTTTTTTATATTTATTTATTCCATTTTGTTGCCCTTGTTCTTTATTGTTGTAGTTATTATTTTTGTAGTTGTTGATGTCATCATTGTTAGATAGGACAGAGAGAAATGGAGAGAAGAGGAGAAGACAGAGAAGGGGAGAGAAAGTTAGACACCTGCAGACCTGCTTCACTGTCTGTGAAGTGACTCCTCTGCAGGTGGGGAGGAGGGGGCTTGAACCGGGATCCTTACAACCGTTCTTACACTTGGTACCACATGTGCTTAACCTGCTGCACTACCGCCTGACTCTCTCCTTATATATATATATTTAAGTTTTATTTATAAAATGGAAACACTTATAAGACCATAGGATAAGAGGGGTACAACTCCACACAATTCCCACCACCAGATCTCTGTATCCCACCCCCTCCCCTGATAGCTTTCCTATTATTTCCCTAGTGGGACAGGGCTCTGGGGAAGCGGAGCTCCAGGACACATTGGTGAGGTCATCTGCTCTGAGAAGTCCTGTTGGCACGCTGTGTGTACACACCTGTGTGTGTGTGTGTGTGTGTGTGTGTGTGTGTGTGCACGCGCGTGCCAGTGTGCTTGTGAGTTGTGAAGCCAGAAGGTGTGTAAGTATCTCTGGCCAAGAGCTCAGTCTTCCCAGAGCACTGTTTTGGCATAGTCTGGAAGAGAAGCTGTCTTGCCTGAGGGCTTCTAGTTGCACCGGCCATGTCTTCCCCCCTGACAACTCATGGATTGCCTTTGACACATAGCATTAGCGTCCAAACTCTGCACAAGTCCTTTTTTATAATGAGACAAATGCACCCACAGCTGTTTTCAGATACAGATGTTTTCTCCTGGTAACCGCTGACTTCCAGCAAGACATCCTGGAGGGACCAGAGAGGTGAAGCGGAAATGGCTACTCAGGGAACAGGAAGGGCTCCCCGGCCAGCCCCAGCAGCTTTCCAGCATCTCCTCTTCCCGACTTGGTCTCTCAGGTTTTGCTCATTTCCTCTCCCCCCTTATATCTGTTCTTCTTGCCTTCTCTGACTCCACTCAGTCACTCCTCAGACATAAAGATTTTCACAGGATGAAACTTTCCACAGCTCCCCCACTCCACACCAGCAGCCATAGCTCTGCGTGCCAGGCATTGTCTCAGGGTCTTACGTTTTATTGTTTCATGGGATTCTCAGACAGGCACAGTGAATCTCTCTCTCTCTTTTTCTGAACTCTGTTTATTTTTGTGGCAGTGAAGGCTTGCTCTTATAGTGACTTTTTTTTTTCAGAGAGATACCAAGAGGGAAAGGAGAGAGAGGGAGAGAGCAGGAGAGAGAGGGAGAGAGCAGGAGAGAGAGAGAGAGAGAGAGAGAGAGAGAGATCTGCAGCACTGCTCCACCAACTGTGAAGCTTTCCCCCTGCAGCGGGGGGGGGGGGACCAGGGGCTTGAACCTGGGTCCATGTGCACTGTAGTGCTCACCAGGTGCACCACCTCCTAGTCCTAATTTTTTTTTAAGCTAGAGAGCGGAGAGACACAGAGAGATAGAAAGGGAGAGAGACACACACACAGAGAAAGAGAAACGTGACAGCACTGTTCCACTGCTCATTAAGCTTCCCCCTGCAGGAGCTCTGGTGCCATGTCTAGGGGCTTGAATGCAGGGCCTCCTGCCTGGTGAAGTGTGCACTCCACTGGGTGAGCTATCTCTCAGTCTCTACTGTTTCCCCTTTCCCTCCCTCCCTCGCTTCCTTCCTTAGTGATTTAATAATGATCAACAATATTGTAGGATAAGAGGGGTACAATTCCACACAGTTCCCACTACCAGAGTTCCGTGTCCCATCCCCTCCATTGGACGCTTCCCTAGTCTTTATCCCTCTGGGACATGGATCAACATTCTTTATGGGGAGCAGAAGGTGGGAGTTCTGGCTTCTGTAATTGCTTCTCCACTGGATGTGGACAGGTGGATCTACACCCCCACCCTATCTCTGTCTTTCCCTAGTGGGGCAGGGCTCTAGAGAGGTGAGTTTCCATGATACATTGGTGAGGTCGTCTGCTCAGGGAAGTCAGGTTGACATCATGGTAGCATCTGCAACTTGGTGACTAAAAAGCTTTAAGATATTCTTTCTTTGTAGAGACAGAAATTGAGAGGGAAGGGGGAGATAGAGGAGAGGAACAGAGAGACACCTGCAGCACTGCTTGAACACTCTTGAAGCTTTCTCCCTGCAGGTGGGGGAGTGGGGGCTTGAACCCGGGCACTGACACATGGAAACATGTGCTCAGCTATATGAGTCGCCACCACCCAACCCCTCTGCTGTCTATTGCTTTGGAAGAGCACATTCAGGTGAACCAAGTGGACATGGGGGCTACGGAACCATACTGGGGCACAGTATTCTGCAGTGGAATAGCATAATGCCAGAGATGATGAGCGTAGTGTGGAAGTGCTCGCACCCCATGAGGAGCTGGCCAGTCTTGCAATAATGTTACTCCTTGCGCCCACCTTTGCTGCAGTTTTTATGAGATGTTTGTGAAATGACAGAGTGCGATCGAGAGTAACGCCAAGATAGACTGGCTGGGCTTCATGCCGGATTCTCGTATCGCCAAGCTGCACATTAAGCTCACGTGAGGCCGAGGCATGGTGTAGATGGAAAACAGATGATACCGTTTTAGCAGTGCTAGGGATTAGTCGCCATTTTTTACAGTAATCAGATATCAGAGACATGTCTTTCATGAGTGTTTCCTCTAGGATGTCGAACTTTGATGCCTGAGTTGCACAGCAGATGTCATCGGCGTAGATGAACTTCCTTGAAGAAGTTTCTGGGACCAGAAACTTGAAGAAGTTTCTGGAACCATCCATTCCACCCCGGTTCCATGGCTGCCAGTTCTTAGCAACATCGCCCTGCCAGATATTCGTCGGGATGCGGCATCATCTAAGTTCATTTCCCACGTCTACGCTCAACCAGACCTGCCAATCTGCGTGGATATCTTCGCCCACCCTGTCCAACGCTTGACGTCTCGTCACCCAATCTGGTCCCCTACGCCTACACTGAACTTCTCTGTTCCAGTCTCTTGGAAACAGAGTTGGCAGTCAGCTGAGGTCAAGAACAAACACCTCATCACAGACCCCTGCAAGCGTCAACCCGGCTTTGACCTAGCACGTTATGATTGGGCCCTCCTCAATCGCTATCGAACAGGCCATGGCCGGTGCGCCGCTATGTTCCATCGCTGGGGAGCCAGAGACGACCCGAACTGCCCCTGCGGCTCCAGACAGACTATGACCCACATAGTCAACAACTGCCACCTCTCCAGATTCAAAGGAGGTCTCGAAACTTTACATCAGGCTCAACCTGACGCTGTTGACTGGCTACAGAAGAAGGGCAAACGCTAGAAAAAGAAGAAGAATTCAGGTGAACAATTTGTCCAACATCACACAGCCACTGGGCAGAGTTTATGGTTGTTCCATGTTACTCCACTGATGAAAGAGAAAGCAAAAACAAAAACAAACCAAACAAAGTTGGATTCTCTTTCCTCCCAATTTATTTAATTCTCATTTCACAGGCTTTCACTCTGCTTCATCCACACCCTTTTGCCTTTAGCATTTCTCTCTCCTGCCCCATATTACCCCATTGGTTACTGAGCTACAAGGGTAATAAAGTCGAAAAGTAACTAAGGAGACTCGTCTTGCCCATGACGATCCTAGTTCGAGCCCCCCACGGCCTGGTTCGAGCCCCTGGCTCCCCACCTGCAGGGGAGTCGCTTCACAGGTTGTGAAGCATGTCTGCAGGCGTCTCTCTATCTTTCTTCCTCTCTATCTCCCCCTTCTCTCTCAATTCCTCTCTGTCTCTATCCAATAACAAATAAATAAATTTTAAAAAATTAAAAAAGGAGACACCATCAGAAAATTATTAAAAAAATTTAATATTTCCCTGATTGGTACTTTGTGCTTCCTTATTTGTGAACTGAAGAATTGTAACTTTTTTTTTTGTCACTGATGGTTTATTACAGGATTGTAAGATTACGATTTATAACGCCACACCACACCCACCACCCAAGTTCAGAATCCCCACCCTCCCACCTCCCAGAGATCGCCTCCAGACTTCTCACACGTCTTACAGTTTGCTTGTTTCTATTTTGTTTGGATTTTTTTTTTTTTGGCAAGTTCATGTAAATCAGATCTCTAGATTCCACTTATGAGTGAAACCATCTGGTAGTTGTCTGTCATCTTTTTACTTATTTCTCTAAGCATCATCACCACCAGTTCCATCCATTTAGTCACCCAGGACACAATCTGAGTCTGGAAAAAAAAATCAGCTGTCACCTCCTTAGATATTTCTTATACTCTCCACCTCTACTGTTTGTTGTTAAGACTTCCCATTGATGTTTGCTAGAATATTTCATTCTTTCCTTTACATCCCCCAAATTTTCACATTTTTCCTCTACTTTTCCCCCTCTGTGTTCTATCTTAGCAATGTATTCATTTAATAATTTTTAAAATATTTATTCCCTTTTGTTGCCCTTGTTGTTTTATTGTTGTAGTTATCATTGTTGTTGTTATTGATGTCATCAGTGTTAGATAGGACAGAGAGAAATAGAGAGAGGAGGGGAAGACAGAGAGGGGGAGAGAAAGACAGACACCTGCAGACCTGCTTCACCGCCTGTGAAGCGACTCCCCTGCAGGTGGGGAGCCGGGGGCTCGAACTGGGATCCTTATGCCGGTCCTTGTGCTTTGGCAATGTATTCATTTTTATCTTCTTCTTTTATTATTTTTTTTTGCCTCTAGGGTTGTCGCTGGTGCACCACGAGTCCACTGCTCCTGGAGGCTATTCTTTTCCCTTTTGTTGCCCCCCTCCTTTTAAAATCGTTGTGGTTATTACTATTGTTGTTGTTATTGGATAGGACAGAGAGAAATGGAGAGAGGAGGAGAGAAAGATAGACCCATGCAGACCTGCTTCACCACTTGTGAAGTGAACCCTCCCTGCAGGTGGGGAGCCGGGGGCTTGAACTGGGATCCTTGCCCTGGTCTTTGTGCTTTGTGCCGCATGCGCTTAACTCGCTGTGCTACTGCCTGACCCCCTCATTTTAAAAATTATTTATTTATTTATTTATTTATTTATTTATTTATTTAGGAAACACTGACAAAAACCATAGGGTAAGAGGGGTACAACTCCACACAATTCCCACCCCCAGAACTCCATATTCCATCCCCTCCCCTGATAGCTTTCCTAATCTTTATCCCTCTGGGAGTATGGACCCAGGGTCATTGTGGGATGCAGAGGGTGGAAGGTCTGGCTTCTGTAATTGCTTCCCCGCTGAACATGGGCGTTGACAGGTGGATCCACACTCCCAGCCTGCCTCTCTCTTTCCCTAATGCGACCTCCTCATTTTTAGCTTCTAAACGTAGCAGAGGAATGCGTGTTGTTTTTCTGGGTATTTTCTCCTCATTTTCTTTTTATTCTACTTGTGATTTCCTTCGTCTCTCTCTCTGTCTCTCTCTCTCTTTCTCATTTCCACAGCCCTGCTCAGCTCTGGCTTATGATGGTGCTGGGGGTTGAACCTGAGATCTTTAGTGCCCCAGGCATGAAAGTCTTTTTGCATCAGCACTATGCTATCTCCCCAGCTCCTACTTGGGATCTTCCTCTTACAGTTTGACTTTTCAGCTTCACTGCCATGTATGTATGTGCAAGACTGCGAATGTTGAAATAAACGCAGCTGCTCTTACTTCAGTAATCAGGCATGTGAACACTGGCCCAGATTTTCATCCTATGCAACTCCATGGGAACTCTCCCAAGACGTGATTCAGATGACTGACCTTAAACAACCACCTCCCTGTTCATCCATCAATCATTCACCAATCCATGTGTTTCTGAGTAGGTTCCTACAATTGCACTGAAATACCTAGCCTCCAGTCTCAGGGGAAGTGTGTTGCAATCCTCATCACTGGTAATTTTCTCTAAGAAAACAAGCCCCTTAGAGTAAATGCTAAGGATGACTGCCCCCACCCTTTTTTTTTGTTTTTTTTTTTTTTTGTTTTTTTTACCTACTTCCACAAAACTGGAGACAATCATTCTGATTTGGACTGCATTCAGTGAACCTAGTATTTGATCCAACAAGGATGTTTCTTGAGATGAAAGAAACAAACAAGCGGACTCCTTATTTCCCATCTGCTCTTGCATTGACTGTAAGGTATCATTTGATTTTTATTTTGAGTTCCTCAGCTTGTCTTAGGTTATAAAATTGCTGGGTTGCTTCCTTCAACTTAATCTGTGTGTCTCCATTCAGAAAATGCTTTTGGATAGGGATCCTTAGAGGTGTTCTGTGGTACAGGAAGCTTCCTATATGCTCAGTTACAGGTGTGTGTGTGTGTGTGTGTGTGTGTGTGTGTGTGTGTTGGGTATTTAGGGGACAGGAAGAAAGGATGAGAAAGATCTGTCTGCTTTACTGTCACAATTATAGCTAGGATTCCATTTTGGACATCAAATACAGCCTCTGTAGGGACGGATCTACTTGTCAGCGCCCATGTCCAGTGGAGAAGCAATTACAGAAGCCAGAACTCCCACCTTCTACACCCCCAAACCAGTTTTGATCCCTGCTCTCAGAGGGGGAGAAATGATAGGGGAAGATGACCATAGGCCTCTGAACTCCAGCTCCATCAGGACCCGAGAGAGAAGACGAAAAAAAGGAATGGCATTCGGAGGTAGTAACAGGTGTAGGTGTAACTTAGAAAGGAAGAGAAGGTGAGACCTTAAAAAAAAAAAGGAAAATCTATACAAATCTAGACAGATAGTTGTAGAAATAATAGTCAGCCCATATCTGCAACCTTGGGAGAACTGTGTAGCTTCCAGTGGAGGGAGTGGGACACAGAACTCTGGAGGTGGGACTGGTGTGGAGTTGCATCTGTCATCTTGTAATTTTGTAAATCAATATTAGATCACTAATAAAATAAAATACAGCTTCAGCCCCAGTCCCAACACAACAACCCCCCTTAGAAGGGCAAGAATCACGGTCTCTGCTTCTGATCCTGTCTTTTGTCTTATCTGCTATCCATTTAATTTAGCGATAGGCTGCTCAGAAACCTGGTGAGTCAGTGTTCAGCATCTTCCTTCAAAAGCCACTTCCTTAGAAGGGAGGTAATTCACTTCCCTGGTGTTCACAGAGACCTTCACTCGATGGCTTTTCAAAGATGCTGCATTCCGAGTTCCGCTCTGGACATGTCCTTCCGGATTTCTTCACTCACTCCAACTCCTACAGGGATAGGATGAAAACGTCCTTCCTCTTCAAATTTATTTCTCTTTTGAGATTTTTTTCCCCACTGTTTGAGAGTCCTTCAAGGTTCTTTCACTAGAAATGTTGCAATCATTTCCATCTCCTTTTAAAAAAAATATTTATTTATTTATTTATTCCCTTTTGTTGTCCTTGTTGTTTTATTGTTGTAGTTATTATTGCTGTTGTTGTTGGATAGGACAGAGAGAAATGGAGAGAGCAGGGGAAGACAGATGGGGAAGAGAAAAATAGACACCTGCAGACCTGCTTCACCGCCTGTGAAGCAACTCCCCTGCAGGTAGGGAGCCGGGGGTTCGAACCAGGATCCTTACGCCGGTCCTTGTGCTTTGCATCACCTGTGCTTAACCCACTGCGCTACCGTCCGACTTCTTCATTTCTTTCTCTTATCTCCCTGGACTTCCCCTACCTAGGATCCATGTACCCAGAAGGCAGTGTTGGCACAATGCCATGAGGAACATGGAAATATTTTAGTTTCTTCCAAAATATGAAGAACAAAATGAGGTAAGAAGATTCTTCTTAGATGTAATACTGACATTATATGATATCTTTACGCTGATGAAGTCACTATGTATACAGAGAAGTCCATGAAGGCTAAGAGCTCCTTAGACCTGCCTCAGCGACTAATTAGTCCTGCACATCATTTTTCTGTGGCTCTCCTTCTCCTCTATTCAACTTTTTTTCTGTCCATCATTGTTCCCACATTTGAGGACTACCTGTTAGATCCCTAAGAGAAGATAGGTGACTGAGTTGGACAGAGAGGAGACTCATTATAAAAAGAAAAAATGAAACAATGTTGTGCATTGCAGCGTAAGACAGACTAAGAAGAGCAGTGAACTCAGGGCTGAGTAGTTGTAGTCTTCCTAAGTCTGAGCCTTCATTTCTCTTCCTTCCTTTTAATATCCCCTCAACTTTTATAGTGTGCAGGGATAGGGAGCAGGAGAAACATGGGGACTGGAGTCACTGTGTGAACATTTCAGTGTTTTCTTGTGATAAAGAAGCTGTTTCCTTTCGTGGAGAGACAGATCAGAGGTCCATTTTCATTTTTTGTGCTTTGCAAGGGGCTGAGCCCATGGCTGTACACAGTTCAAGCGTGAGCTTGATCGTTGACTCACTTCCCTGGTCCAAACCTGCATCTTTTGTGTTGATCATCATGGATCAAGGATATATATACATATATTTTCCCAAATGGATCAAACTTAAGCCCTCATTGATTTCCAGAATTGCCTGTTTCCCATGAGACTCTCCGGAGTCCTCACTCTCACACCCACATTCCTGCTCAGAGCTATTGGAGAACTCAGATTCTCTCTGTTACAGCCCCCACCCTCGCCCCGATTCTTTAGTTCTGCTCCCTGTGTGCACACTGGGTTCTTGGGAAAGTCATGGAGCATTTTTTGCACAAGAGGACAGAAAAATACCTCTTGACTTTTGTGACGACTATTTCTCTCTCTTTCTCTTCTACCGGTTTACATATTAATTAATAATAGATTGGGCCCAGATGTTGGCTTACCCAGCAGAGTACACATGCTACCACACGTGAGGGCTGGGGCTCCAGCCCTGGTTTCCACTTGCAGAAGGAACTTCACAAGTGGTGGAGCAGAGCTCAGGTCTGTCCTTCTCTCCCTCTTTATTTCCCGCTATCTCACTCTCTACCCACACACACACACACACACACACACACACACACACACACACACACATTGGAAAGAGCAGAAACGTACATGCACCAAATCCCAGTGAGAACCCTGGTGATTAAAGAGAAAAAGAGACTATTCCTTAAGAGAAAGGTGGCCAGGCAGTGGTGTATTGGGTTGAGTATACATGTTACCATGAGCAAGGACTCCCTCCTTGGCTCCTGGCTCCCTCCTAAGCTTCATGAGTGGTGAAGCAGATCTGCGGGTCTCTCTCTCTCTGCCTCTTCCCTCTCAATTTCTCTCTGTCCTATCTAATAAAAAAAATAATAATTTTATAAAGGACCAAATGGGCTCTGGGATTGGTGGACTCATAATGCAGGCACCGAACCCTAGTGATAACCCTGGTATCTGGTGGCAATAAAAATATAAATAAGTAAACAAATACATAAAAAAGAGGGGCCAGCAGGTGATGCATCTGGTTAAACACTCGCATTACGGTGCACAAGGACCTGGGTTCAAGCCCCTTGATCCCCACCTGCAGGGGGAGAGCTTCACGAGTGGTGAAGCAGGGCTGCAGGTGTCTCTCTCCCTCTCAATCTTTCTCTCCCCTCTCAATTTCTCTCTGTCTCTGTCGAATAATACAAAATTAGCAAAAAGATTTTAAAAAATCATTTTATTTTGCTTATTCCATGAGATGTGGAGCATCTGGTCTCTAGCTTATAAACATACCAATTCCCAAGCCTGCTTTATAATCTTCCTCTGATTCCCGGTGTACCCCCCCCCCCCAAACACACACACAAACACACACACATTTAATTTCCAGAGTCTCGCTCAGGACCCCGAGCTCTCCAGGAAGTGTCTCCACTGGCTGGCCTTTGGGGACTTCTTTTCTCTCACTGAACTTCTGTTGCACTTCCTGAATCGTTTAGCACCTGGTTGCACAGCTTGCGCCTTTGGAGAAATGAAAGAAGAGAATGTGCTTAGGTAAAAACCATTGTCCACATTGTCAGGGGATTACAGCACGTTTCAGAAAGGCGGGTGTGTGTGTGTGTGTGTGTTGGGGGTGGTGTGGTGTGTGTATTTTTAGCCCAGCAGATATCCTGCACGCTTCCAAAAATGACCAACAGAGATGGTTTTCATTAAGGAAAAGCAACAGGGAGGGAGAGACTCAGGGTGACCCTGAAGCTGATTAACATAAGCGTTTTATTGTTGTTATTGTAGAGGGGTTAGCAGTCTTAGTGTTTAAAACACACACACACACACACACACACACACACACACACACACACACACACACACACACAACAACCGAGCAAGGAAATTAAGATATAGACATGTCAGGTCCCAGTACAGCCTCAAGGAAGCTGAGTACAACCCCTTTCTGTTATTCCAACTCTGCTCCAGGAACCTTCCGCCTGCCTGCCGCCTCTCCCCCCACCCCACCCCCCACCTAATTGCTATGATTAATTTCTGCACGTGTAACACAATACTTAGTTCTGTACTGTAACAGGGACCTGGAGGTCTCAGAGCTGCTCCATTCCTGAATAACTGAGGACATTCATGAGTGACCTGGCGAGGAGTGGGTGGGGGGGTTGCTAACCAGCCTTTCTGAAGAGCCACTGGCTGTTAAGGTCGGACGTGAGATGTTTTTCTGGATTCCTGATGTGATAGGTATATTGTGTGAATTCCTTCTGTGGCAGAAGGGAAATATCTAATGACAGCAAATTGCTTATTTTGGACCATTTTTGAACCTGGTTTTACCATTAGAGGGGGGTAAGGGTGGGGACAGGTCACATCTGTGAAGGAAATAACTGGACAAAGCATTTCACTACAGTCCGGGTCTCAGAGAGAGAGCCTGTGGCTTACCTGAACCCCCCAATCTGGAGCCTGGGGGCACTGCTGACGGACGGGTGGCCCTCACCAGAGGGACTCCTCTCAGGCTGCATCCCAGCACTGGCCTGGACGCCGTGAATCAGGTGGAGAGTGTAGAAGGGATTGCGATGGGCCAGGTTCAGCTATAGGCGCTGTTCTGTAGAGACACTTAGATCTACTAACTAGTACAGTAGGCTGTTTGGGTAAATTGGCAGCCCAGAGACAAAAAAAATAGAACTCTCTCCCCATTAATACTCTCTGTCTACTTTATTTTTTTTTCTTCCATGGTTATTGCTGGGGCTCAGTGCCTGCACTATGAATCCACTGCTCTTGGAGGCTTTTGTTGCCCTTGTTGTTTATCATTGTTGTTGTTATTTTTGTTGTTGCTATTGCTGTCATTGTTGGATAGGACAGAGAGAAATGGAGAGAGGCGGGGAAGACAGAGAGGGGGAGAGAAAGTCAGACACCTGCAGACCTGCTTCACCGCCTGTGAAGCAACTCCCCTGCAGGTAGGGAGCCGGGGGGCTGGAGTCAGGATCCTTATGTCTGTCCTTGTGCTCTGTGCCATGTGCTACTGCCCAGGTCCACCCCCTCTCCCAGTTTTAAAATTTTATTTATTGGAGGATTAATGACTTACAGTCAACAGTAAAATACAACATGTGTAGCATTTCCCAGTTGTCAACATAACAATTCAGCCCCCCCACTAGGTCCTCCTCTGCCATCCTGTTCCAGGGCCTGAACTTAGTTATCTCTGGCTTGTTATGTGCGTGACCAGAGAGACCAAGCACTGCTTGGTGTGCATAGTGCCGGACTGGAGGCTCCCTGACTGGGTCTTTCTGTGACTTCCCCACAACACGGGGATTGAAGGCTCGGCCATGACTTTATAGATGTTAACGCCCTAAGTGGGCCAGGTAACTGACTCTCTGTTGCAGGGTTCCTGCCCTCAGCCTCTAACCTTGACTGCTGGTCGCAGCTCTCTCCCCGCCCCCCAAGTTGTGATACTCAAGTGTTTCCAGACATTGCTCAATGTCCCTGGGGATGTGACATGACCTTGGTTGAGAAGGCCCTGTGTAGACACTGAAAGAGGAAGGCCAAAAGTAACCCCTGTGGACAAGGAAGAAGGCCTGGGTCTAGATGCTCAAGAAATTAAGTCTGTTTGCAAATTAAGCCGGATAGTTATATGTTTGTTTATTTTTGGAAACAGGAGGATCCAGAGGCAGGGTTTGTTCAACTTCCTAACTCTTAGAAAGATTTCTGTGTATAAGAAACCCTCAAAGGCCCAGGAGACAGTCCCCCTGGTCAGACTGAATGCTTATTTTATGCAAACTGTCAGGCTTTAGGAAGTTGGTTGGCAAGAGAATTTAAAATGCGAGATGTTTTTTTGTTGGTCGCTAACCTTAATAATGTTCTTCTGATGAATGTTGCCAAGTGAAATTGAGCATTTCTGACAGACTCACAAACATCCAAGCCTAGGACTCTTAAAATTTTTTTGTTATTTATCTTTATTTACTTATTGGCTAGAGACAGTCAGAAATTGAGAGGGAAGGGGGATAGAGAGGGAGAAAGACAGAGAGAGGCACCTACAGCCCTGCTTCACCACTCGTGAAGCTTTCCCCCTACAGGTGGGGACTAGGGGCTCGAACCTGGGTCCTTGTGCACTGTAATGTGAATGTTCAACCAGGTGCGCCACCACCTGGGCCCCAGCCTGGGATCCTTTGATCTGGTAGCAATTTCTTTTGAGCAACCTAATTGCTCGGCAGATTGGCTGTGGATGCGTCAGCCACACAATGGCCATTTCAGGATTCCTGGGCCACATCCTGTCAGAATGTCAATTCACTGAAGGCTGATGTCTCATTATGTAAGATCATGTAAGTTTGGGGTTTTGCTCTACTTTCTTATTTTATGTTACCAATTTCTATCATGTCTTTCCCATTTTTAAATACTAATTTTCTTTTTTTTAAATTTATTTATTCCCTTTTGTTGCCCTTGTTGTTTTATTGTTGTAGTTATTATTGTTGTTGATGTTGTTGGATAGGACAGAGAGAAATGGAGAGAGAAGAGGAAGATGGGGAGAGAAAGATAGACACCTGCAGACCTGCTTCACTGCCTGTGAAGCGACTCCCCTGCAGGTGGGGAGCTGGGGCTCGAACTGGGGTCCTTATGCCGGTCCTTGCGCGTTGCGCCACGTGCACTTAACCTGCTGCGCTGCCGCCCGACCCCCTAATTTTCTTTTTTTATTAGTGATTTAATATTGATTTATAAAATTACAAGGGGTACAACTCCATGGCATCTCCATCACCAGAGTTCTGGATCCCTAGTCCCTCCACTGCAGGCTACAGCAGTTCTCTCAAGGTTACAGATATGGGTCAACTATTATTTCTACAACCATCTGTCTATATTTGGAAATATTTCACTTTCCAAATAAACCTATTATTACATCCAAATGTTCCTCATTTTTTTCCTCCTCTCCCTCTGGTTCCTGATGGAGTTCAGAGCCCTCTGGTCATCTTCCCCCTGTCATTTCTCCCCCATTGGGAGCATGGATCAAATTTCTTTATGATATGTAGAAGGTGGGACTTGTGGCTTCTGTCATTGCTTCTCCACTGGACATGGATGTTGACAGGTGGGTCCACACTCCCAGCCTCTCTCTCTCTTTCCCTAATAGGGTAGGGCTCTGGGGAGGTGGGGTTCCAGGACACAGTGGTAAAATCGTCTGCCCAGGGAAGTCGGGATGGCATCATGGGAGCATCTGCAACTTGGTGGTTGGGGCTGTGGGTGTTTCAGTTGTAGCTGGTGGATTCTGTTTAAGTCAATTGTATTTATTGGTTGTTTTGTGGGGAGGTCTGATCTGATCCCTGTTACTCCATGCTCATGCCTTCTGCATGTCAGTAATTATTTTCTTTTCATGGACTGGGAGAGGAAGGTAAGAGTACAGAGATCAAAAACAGGGAGAGAAAAATATGTTTTGACAAAAAGTTGGGAAGCAACTGTAGCTTTTTAAAAAGTAATTTATTGCATGCAATAATAACAATAATAGTGATGATAGTGATTGCTATTATTTGCAGTCTTGGGGTCTTGTGCCTACTGGATTCCACTGCCTCTGGACTTGTTCATAATTAAAAACATTCAGGTGTATATGTTTATGTAGAGAGAAAGAAGTAGAGGGACAGGAAGAGACACTACAGGACGGCCCCATCATATGAGGAGGGCCCTCTGGAGTTGTGCCACTCCTGGGTGATGCTGGGGCTGTCAAGTATGGTAAACGATTCCCTTTGTTGTGTGAGCTGTCTCACAACACTAGGAATCAAAGCATTTGAGACGCGCAAACTCCACCATAGAGTCACTATGCCTGCTGGTCTTGTGGAAGGAATTCCTTCTGGACTAGAAATAAAAGGCAGATTTGTGTTGGTCTTAACATTTTTCTTTTACACATTTTATATTTGTCAGTTGTCTTTTTATAGCTTGATTTTTCACATGCTTTGACTGCTAACACATGCTAAGGGAGGGTGAGATTCCCCCAGAGTTTCCTGTGCCTAATTTTACTGGGTTTCCTGCAATTAATAAAGTCCACAGGGTCCAGGTGGTGGTACTCCCAGTTGAGTGTACACATTACCAGGTGTAAGGATCCGGGTTCAAGTCCCCATCTCCATCTGCAGGGAGACTTTACAAGAAGCAGTGAAGCAAGTGCTGTGGGTATCTGTCTCTTTCCTTTTCTCTTTCCCCTTCTCCCCTCAATTTCTCTCTATTCTATCAGATTAAAAAGAAGGAGAAGAAAGAATAAAGAAGAAAAAGATGTTTTTTAAAAAGGTCACAGGAGAGGTGGATTTGTCTTGCAGGCATCGAGCCCAAGCAATAACCCTGGTGGCAATAAAAAAAACCAATCCATAAAATACTGTTTTTTTTTTTTTCAGTTTTTATTGAAGGCGTGATCATTTTTATTTGAACTCACCAGTGTCAAAATTTAGTGATGACCAGATTTTAATTTTTGTATATTTTCAGATGGTTTTCTGAAAGAAAAAGAAAAAAAAAGAGACAAGGTAAAAGGATGACTGTAACGTTATATTCCTTATGATGACATTGGAAGAGAATGTTAAAAAGGAAACAGGAAGTTTGAAAAAGGTCTTGATTATATTTCCATAAATATTTGTTCAGAGATGCAGCACATTACAATATGCAAAAGCTATTAAGTTCTCTCTCTCTCTCTCTCTCTCTATTTCCCAAGAGTTTTGCAGAATTTCTTATTATGCATCTCCCTTCTCTAATCTGTCACACATTTGGGTATCATGAGGCTACATAATTTGAAGTGGAAGGTAAAGCCAAAGTTCAATGCTTCCAGTCCAGATTTTGCACATATGAAGCTGCTGCTGGAATCTGAAACCCCACGGAATCAGTGCACCAGATTCCTGAAGAAGTGGTCCCTTTGTCACAGATGACAAAGAAAATGGAGTTCAGTTTGGAAGATAAAAAAAAAAAAAGAGCTGTGGTGGACATTTGTGTTGATTTGCTTGAGAGCTGAAGCAGTTTTCAAAGATTGGTTGAGGGTCTGTTTTATTAACCCAATCTCCCTACAAGTGAACCAGAGGCAAGACTTCACCCACTAGAAAGTAAACATTGTTTGACCAGCTTGGTCTGACTGCTACGGCTGAGTCTTTCCCCCTCAGCTGAAATCTAGTGGTTTAAAAGTATACTGTTGTGGGTCAGACGGTAGGTAGCACAGTGGGTTAGGTGCATGTGGCACAAAGTGCAGGGTCAGGGGTAAGGATCCCAGTTCAAGCCCCCGGCTCCCTACCTGCAGGAGAGTCACTTCACAGGCGGTGAAGCAGGTCTGCAGGTGTCTATCTTTCTCTCTCCCTCTCTGTGTTTCCCTCCTTTCTCCATTTATCTCTGTTCTATCCAACAATGAAAGACATCAACAACGGACAGTGATAACCACAACAAGGCTACAACAACAAGGGCAACAAAAAAAGGGGGAGGGGGATGGCTCCAGGAGCAGTGGATTCATGGTGCAGGCACTGAGCCCCAGCAATCAACCTGGAGGAAAAAAAAAAGTATACTGTATGACAACTGGGCCTTTTCTCTGACTGAAGAATGTCTTTCCAGGAGGACAGAAATTGTAGAGTGAAGACACCCCTGTATCAGCTCAGGCACTGTGCTATGGGAACCCTGATTCACTCTTAGAAAAGTCATCATACCTTCACTCCTTTACGTGCAAAATAAGACGGTAGAAATAGAATTGTATATGGGCTCTTTGCGCATTCTACATTGACCTGCATTAACCTGCTTTTTAAATCTTTATATGGGATGATGACAGGAGACTTCTCGGCATACTGAGTAATGCTAGCTTTTCTTCCTTCCTTCCTTCCTTCCTTCCTTCCTTCCTTTCCTTCCTTCTTTCTTTCTTTTTTTTTTTTTTTGTCTAAATATTAGGTCAAAAAGATATAAACCCTTTCTCTTTGTTCCTTTGGTGAACTTATATTTTTGTTACCAATTCTATTTTCTGTCTCTCAAGGCTCCTTTTGAAACCCAGACAAGTCTAAAACCTGTTTTTATCTCTGTAAATCTCCATCATCACTGCCTTTTTTTTTCCAGAAATTTTTAGAATTTCAACCTTTTTAGAATTTTAATTTTTTATAATTTCAATATTTAGAATTTCAACCTTGAGAAAGATGACGGGCCGGGCAGTGGTGCTCTCCGTTAAACGCCCATATCACCATGTGCAAGTATCCAGGTTCAAGTCCCCGCTCCCCACCTGCAGGGAGAATGCCTCATGAGTGGTGAAGCATATTTGCAGGTGTCTGTCTTTCTCTCCCCCTCTCTGTCTTCCCCTCTGCTCTCTATTTCTCTTTGTCCTATGCAACAACAATGACATCAATAACAACAACAATAATTACTACAACAATGAAACAACAAGCGTAGCAAAAGGGAATAAATAAATAAATAATAAAAAAGAAATAAAGTAAAATAAAATAGAAAGAAAAAAATGTGGCTGTGAACCATGGACTTGTAGTGCTGGCACTGAGCCCTAGCAATAACCCTGGTGGCAAAACAAAACAAAAAACAAAGGAGAGATGCAGGGACTAGCTGGATAATGACACCATAATAGGCATTTATTCCTGTGGAGGTAGCTTGTTAAAGAGATAAATAGTCCATGGCACGCTATGGTGAAGTCAGCATTTTGGCACCAGACAGATTTTGTAGACTCAGATAGAAGGTGTTTGTGTCCAAGCTTCTGATTGAATGGGTGAAGGAAAAGAAAGTTGATCTTTTTTTGTTTATTGACCCCATTTCATCCCTGAGCTCTGCCTGGGTCAGGGCATCGTACTCTTGAGTTATTACCTTCAACCTCAGCAGGCTCATTTTTCCCCCCTCTGTGTCATTCTCTCTCTCTCTCTCTCTCTGTCTTTCTCTCTGTTGAGCAGGGCACTGCTCAGCTCTGGCTGATGGTAGTGCAAGGGACTGAACCTGGTTTTTGGAGCCTCAGGCATGAGTCTCTTTGCATAACCATTATGCTATCTACCCCTGCCTTCTCTGTGTCATTCTCTAAGCTTCTAAAACTCCACTTATTTCACAAAACCCTTCTCAGCCAACTGGATAAAGACTGATGGTGTATTTCAATACCCTCTCCCTCCTATACCTCCCACTCAACCCTCAATTTTGATGCAGGAATAGAATGAAAGAAGGAATAATATGCTCATTTTGCTTTGAAGAATTTGTCTTCACCCCCAATGCTTCTGAAAGGTTATAAAAACCATTCTTGTGTCTATTCTGCTTGGGTTATCGTCTCCTTGAAGCTGAGGGAAATGTCCTCGTGTGCTTCAATTCAATTTTCAAAAATGAGCCCCTGTAAAAGGAATTCCTGCCTCCCCCAGCTCTCACCTGCACATGTTCTCGGGCATAAAAATATTCCTTTTGTTCACGCAGGCTTTTGCCAGTCAATGCTGGGTGGGGTGTGAATAAAATATAAGCGTCTCAAGGACCTGCTGAAGGAGGGAGGCTTGAGAGCCTTCCAGGGGTCAGTGCTGTGAAAACTGGACAACTGGTTTTAGTTTCTAACTTTAGAAAAGGAGCGAGCTTTCTCTACCAGAGGGTGCTAACCAGACCATGTCATGGTCCCCACTGCCTCCGCTCCCCTCCCTCTCCCCATTGTCCCTGGTTGAATCTGACACATCACGCTTAAGGCAGTCAGCTACAGCAATACGGTCTCATGTTTCAGAATGTCCCAAGGGCATCGAGTGATGAGAGAGAGAGCAGAAACTTCTGTCGAAACCTGTGTACACGCAGAGCATGGGCACATGCAAGCCATGGCCAAGTTGCCAGCTCCCTGAATCAAGAAGCAGCTAGTCCCATGAGACCCCAGGACAGAGAACCAGACCTGGGGTACCCTGGGGAGATGCCTCTCTGCTGAGGGCTCTGGGGAAGAAGTCACCACACCCTGCACCTTCCTCTGGGTGCACTGAGCATCCTGACACAGAGCTCAGTTCCTGTCAGGCAGACTCCTGAGGATGTGGGATTGGTGGCATCTCCAACACTTAGCGTTGCTGCAAAGCCCCTCATAAACTCCTTAGCGCTCATCGCTGAAGCGAATAACTCAAGTTTCAGTAACAGTGCTCTAGAACTTTCTCATGTACATAGTGATCTGGTCATTGGTGCTGTTGGTCACGAGGGGTGTTAAGGGCTTCCAGTCTTGCCGTCTGTGGTTCAGCCCTGTCCTAGAGTGTGGGACTATGTGAAAGCTTGGTAGAGCCTAGGGGAGCTGTCCCATCCTTGGATAGAGGTCTGGAAAGACACCTCACTTGTTAACCTCTCTCCTTACAGAGATGAGCCAAGAGGAAAAGTCTCCCAGACTCAGTTTCTTCTTGTTAGTCTCTCAAGTTCACAGAAAGCCTACAGGCCTCTCACACTTAGTTTCCCCTGCTAGCAGGCCAAATGGCTGCCTGCTTTAGGGTTCACTCAGAGTTCACACATCCACTTCACCTTTTGATCATGAAGGTGAATACACTCTAACATACACCTCCCAACACCAGACAATGAAAAACCCCAAGTCCTATTTCCTCGTGTCCTTTGATATCTGTGATTTACATCAATCTTTGTTTATCTTCTCCCCTACCTTGCCTTACTGGTTTAACCCCTATGATTCTCTCAAATGCCTTTGGATAATTAAACTGCCTGCGTCATGGAGACTAATTGTCTTGACCTTTATGTATCACATCAGTTCTTGTCATACGAGCCCCCTACCACAGGGGCAAGCTGACCTTTAAGAAACCTGTAATTTCTGACATATGTGAAAAATGTTCTTTGTTTAACTCTCTATATAAACCTGCACCCATCTCCAAATAAATGAGTGTTTGTACCAGAGTACTCCCCAAGTCCTCCTTTCTGTATCACACGGTCCCTGAGAGCCAGTCAGGGAGGATTGGAGACTTATTCCCTGGCTGGATCCACTCCACGTGAGTGCCAGCACTGGAGGCCACTTCAGACTCCCTGGATGGAAAGGCCAGCTGGGGAGGCAGTACTTGAACTCTGCTGGTCACTTCCCCCTTTATAATAGCCTAGCGTTTGGTTTGGGGAAGGCGTGTGAGAACGAGTTCACCCAAGCTGCTATGACCAACATCACAGGCGGGGTGCCTGTTAGATGATAGAAGTGTGTTTCTCACAGCTCCGGAGGCTGGAGACCTGAACTCAGGTTCTGCAAGGATGGGGTGTGGGCAGCCGTGGGGGCCTATATACGGGCCAACTACAGACTTGTTATTGTAACCCTGAAGGGGAAAGCAAGCTCCCTGGGGGGTCTCTCCTAAAGGACAGTGCTCTTCAGTCAGACCTTCTCACACTCTCACAGGGAGTGCCAGGAGCTGACATGTGAAACCTGGGGAGGGGGCACACACTTTCAGACCACAGGAATCTGGGCTCTCATACAGGAAATGGCACTGGACGGTGAGTCTGTTGGGTGGTACCTTCAAGAAAGAGCCAGGGCCCAGAGAGAGAACTCACTAGGTAGGGAACATGTTTTGTCAGGAGCACAACTCGGGCTCAAACCCTGGACCAACAAGGCACAGGGGGACTCTTCTGGTGCCATGGTGTCTCTCTCTCTCCCTCTCCCTCTCCCTCTCCCTCTCCCTCTCCCTCTCTCTCTCTCTCTCTCTCTCTCACACACACACACACACACATACACTCTTTCTCTCATTTTCTCTCTCTCCCTCCTTCTTCCTCTCTGCTTCCCTCAGCTTGATTCCTGTGCATATACTATGGAAGCAGTTTACTCTGGACTCATCTATTTTTGCTATAAAAAAAAGCTTTCTGGGGCTGGGAAAACAGCATAATGGTTATGCAGATAGCTTTCATGCCTGGGGCTCAGAGTTCCCGGGTTCTGTTCCTAGCACCACTATAAAACAGAGCTGAGCAGTGCTCTGGCAAATAAAATAAAATAAATAAAATAAAGTCTTCTGATGGTAAATTTGGTACCGTTCCATTTCTTTTTTTTTTTCTCCTCCCCCCACTATTCTGGATGTGGTAGAGTCAGGGAGTCTCACTCACTGTGTTGCTTAAATGTGAATCTGCCTTAGAAGTGACTGACCCAGGAGACCTGAACACACTGAGTGGATCCAAGCACAGCAGACCCCCCACGATTCCCTCCCCACTCCCCATTCCCCTCCAGCGCCAGGCTCTAAGACCGGCAGTGGCTGTCAGAAGACATAGCTAGGACCAGACCCTGGATGGCGTGCTTTCTTCCTTGCATACTTATGGCGATGCTCAATTTGTAAATTCAGCACAGTAAGAGGTTGGCAGCAATAAGCCACAGCAGAAGGGGTCAATGGCAGCAATATGCTGTAATCGTATGTGAATGTGGCATTTCTCGAAACATCTAATTGTAGGGGGCCAGGTGGTGTACCTGGTTTAAGTGCATGTATTACTATGGACAGGGACACAAGTTCAAGCCCCAGGGTCCCCACCTTCAGGAGAAAAAAATTCACGAGTGGTATATCTTTCTGTCACTCTCTCTCTCTTGCATTACAATAAAATACACAAACTATAAGAACATAGATGCGGTATGTATTACTTAGCCTACAAAATGACTTCTCTAGGGTTTAGGATTAATCCGGAACAGTCTGAGGAAGTTTACTCCAGTCCAGACTTGGTTACTGTTTCTGTCCTTTGCAGTAAAAGTTTTCCTGAGAAACATCAAGAGACATGAAGCATTTTCTTAGGGGGGGGGGGGGAAAGGTCAATTAAAGCTCAGCTTCCACACTTTTGTTTAACCCATCACCACCACACTGAACTGTGGTACTTGTTCTGACTTGATCCAGATGTGGCAGTGCCTCCCTCATCCTGGGAGGGTCCAGCTCATTGGCATAAATTCTGGCCTTGGCAAAGAATAAAAATAACCACAGTATTTGTTTTGTTTTAGTGAAGCGGATGCTTCACACATGCATGGTTTCACTGAATACATTTTTATTAGTCGACCACGATGGTTTTATCACTTGCTGTGGCCACTATTATTTCTTACAGGCTTTCCAAGCTTACTGATTATAACGGAGGGAGGCTAGACTGTTAGTTCTGGCATATCTGAAATATCTGCGTTTCGCTCTTAAGTTTGAGTGATTTTTGTTATGAAATTTCAGATGAAGAAGTTGGTTTGCTTCATCTCTTTTGCATGATTGTTGTTCAGATTAGTTATTTCTTCTAAGTAGGTGACTTGTCCTTTCTCTCTAGTGGATTCATCACTAATGTCTGTTCTCATGTGTCTATGTTTAGATTTTCTTAAGATTTTTTCTTAAGGGTGTCCACACTTAGTGTGTGAGTCAGGGATGCTTCCAAACATCCCCCAAATCTAGAACTCTGCCTACCCCCCCACACACCACACACACAAACACATCCCAAAGCAAAATTATCCTCCATGAAATTCCAGTAGTGTCTGACTGAGTTACCTAAAATATACTTTGATCACAACTTAAAATTTTACCTGTAAAATCACACCAACTTATTTATACTGTGACTTCAATGGTTTATATTTTATTTCATTTTATTTATTTTTTATTGGATAGGACAGAGAGAAATTGAGAGGGGAGAGAAAAAATAGAAACCTGCAGACCTGCTTCACTGCTTTCAAAGTGACCCCCCCTGTAGATGGGGAACTGGGGCTCGAACCAGGATCCTTGCACAGATCCTTGCGTTTTGTAATATGTGCACTTAGTCCAGTGTGCAACCACCCAGCCCCTGGCTTATAGTTTATTAATTAAACCTTATACAAATATCTTCAGTACTGTGCTGTCATCTCTCTTTTAATTCTCTGCTTTCATTTTAATAATTAATCCAGTTTCTTAAAATTTTAGTTGGCTCTATTTTTTTATTTCCAAGATTTGGCATGGATTTTTGAGAAATCATGGCTGTTTCTGCTTCAGTTTGATCTATTTCTCTTCTCCCTCACAATTTATTACTCTTTAATAAGTAGAACATCGGGGCTGAGAGATAGCTCACTTGGCAGAAAAACCCTGCTCACCTCACAGGAGCACAACGCAGAAGGGACACTTTGTGAGTGGTGGGTCAGTGCTGTACCGTCTTTTTTCCCCCCCTCTATCTCTCTCAGTCTCTGGAAAAAAGAAAAAGAAAGAAAAAAAAAAGAGTCTAGAGGGAGTAATTAAGTCCCCGAGAAGCTTTGTGTGACCAAAAAATAAAAAGAACTTATTTTAATTCTTTAAGCATCTAAATATATTTATGTGAAGTCTTATTATAGAATTCTACCTCACTTTACCTGGAATTTGTTATATTTAGACATATTATGGCCCATTTTCTCTGTAGTCTTTCCCCCATCACTCGGAATTTAAATTTTCGGGGTTCTTTTCAATGGTAAGTTTTAGTTTTCTTTGCTCCCTATTTCTGTTCAGTGGCAGATGCTGTCACTTACATTAGCAGGGAACTCAGCTGAATTTTATCTCCGCAGACAGACATTGGCACACATTACAGTGCATAAGGACCCAGGTTCAAGCCCCTGGTCCCCACCTGCAGGGGGAAAGCTTCACAAGTGGTGAAGCACGGCTGCAGATGCCTCTCTCTTCCTCTATCTCACCCTCCTCTCTCTATTTCTCTGTCTCTGTCCAACAATAAATGAATAAATAATTTTTAAAAAGTTATCTCTGAGTCTGAGGGAGTTTTCTGACTTTTGGCTTGTTTAATGATAGTAATAATATTATCATTCAACGTAATTATTAAGTATTACTACTGTTACCACTACTATTTGTAGGAAGTGTCTCCAGTACTCTGTCCTCTGCCAGAACAGCACATCACCCCCACCTGTAACTTCCGGCCTGGCCTTTGGTGGCCTGTGACATACAGAATGTCTGTTTGGGGTAACCTGCGGGAGCCGACCTTTGGCTACCATCACCACCAGGCATGTGGCTCTAATCAGACCTGCTGTGTGTCCACACTCCTCCATGGGTGCCTCTCTGTAGATTTGGGAGCTGTCTCTGTTCTGCCTCTTCCTCATGTCTATATTTTACTCATAATTGCCATGTGTTTGAAAGAGAGAGGATACTTAGTGGGAATCCACTAAGCTATTGTGGCCGGAAGACTATTTTAAAAGCTCTAATGGCCATTATTCCTCTCACTATTCAGCAATAGAGCCCTTCTCCTCATTTTTTTTTTTTTTTTTTTTAATACTCTCACCATCTCTCTAGCTTTTTTCAAGAGGAGATTAATCTGAAGCTGTCTTATGGAATCTTAACCTCCATCTGCTATTTCCTTCCATAATTTTTCATGTTTTTTTTTTCCTTATCTTTCCAACTATACTGTGGGTGTCTTTGATGCAAGGGCTCTCCATTTTGCTTCTTTTATTATTTTGCGTGGAAAAGATGTTCTTTATACTGCTAGTGCACTAATTATTCTTTTATTTAATTTATTTTTTAAATTTCTTTATTGGGGAATTAATGTCTTACATTCGACAGTAAATACAATAGTTTGTGCATGCATAACATTCCCCAGTTTTCCGTATAACAATACAACCCCCACTAGGTCCTCTGTCATCCTTCTTGGATCTGTATTCTCCCCACCCACCCACCCCCGAGTCTTTTACTTTGGAGTGCAGTAATCATTCTACCCCAAGAGCCTGCACTAGCAAATTCTCCTCAGGGAAGCTCTGTGGTCAGAACATCCCTGCAAGGGACATGGAATTTTGGTGCTCAAAGGAAGATAATCTTGTTGAGTCTTTTTGTTTGTTCGTTTGTTTTTAAATCAAATCCAGCTGTTGAAATAGATTTGGAGCCAGGTAGCATTTGACCTGGAAGGAATTTATGAGGATCCTACCTTCACCCGCTTTGGTAGGTAGTAGATTCTGTTTGGTGGCCAGGAACAGAAGCTTAAACTCTGTTGTTGTTTTTTTAAATTTTTATTTATAAGATGGAAATATTGACAAGACCATAGGATAAGAGGGGTACAACTCTACACAATTCCCACCCCCCAGAACTCAGTATCCCATCGCCTCCCCTGATAGCTTTCCTGTTCTTTGTCCCTCTGGGAGTATGGACCCAGGGTCATTGTGGGATGCAGAAGGTGGAAGGTCTGGCTTCTGTCATTGCTTCCCCGCTGAACATGGGCGTTGACAGGTGGATCCATAGTCCCAGCCTGTCTCTCTCTTTCCCTAGTGGGGCAGGGCTCTGGGGAGGCAAGGCTCCAGGACACACTGGTGGGGTCATCTGCCCAGGGAAGTCTGGTCGGCATCATGTTAGCATCTGGAACTTGGTGGCTGAAAAAAGAGTTAACTTATAGAGCCAAACAAATTGTTGCCTAATCACAAACCTAAAGGCTGGAATAGTGCGGATGAAGATTTGGGGTATCTGTTTTGGAAAAAGCTAGTAGGTCTATTTTAGGTATAATCCAAAGGGCCCATGCCTTTACTAGTTTTGCCTGAGCCTGATAGCTAATACCAAATTCTGTTTTAAACAAAGACAAGTCATTTATTTCCCATTAAAAAAAGAATTTGTAACAATCTCCATTTAAGAAGACAATACATCTGATGATTAAATATTATGGAAGAGCCTGAAAAAAATGAAAACATATATATGTATATATGTGTGTATATGTATATATATATGTGTCTGAAAATACATTTGTTTATTAATGAGATGGGGAAGGGAGGGACAGAGAGAACTAGAACATCACTCTGGCACAGCTGGTGCTTGGAATTAAACTTGGGACCTTGTGCTTGAGAGTTCCAGGCATCATTCACTAATATACATATATTTCAAATATTACATATGTGTATATATTTAAAGATTTTAAAGATTTTTAAAAATTATCTTTATTTATTGGATAGAGACAGCCAGATATCAAGAGGATAGGGTAGATAGAAAGGGAGAGAGAGACAGACATCTGCAGCCCTGCTTGACCACTTGCAAAGCTTTCTCCTTGTAGGTGGGGAATGGAGGCTCGAACCCAGGTCCTTGTACATTGTAACCTGTGAGCTCAATCAGGTGCACCACCACCCAGCCCCTGCATGTGTATATTTTTAAGAAGAAAGAAAGGGATAGACTTCCCTTCTCAAATTTCAGGTGTCCATCAGACAAACAGCCATCTAGTATTTAAAAATAGCATATACAAGACTTCCAGGTGAAAACTCCAGGGAGATTCTACTAACAATCTTCCTTCTTCTAGGAAATTGTAGATGAAATAGCTCATATCAACTAATAATATAAAAGGACTTCAGGGGTCCTATGATGGCTTTCCTGGTCGAGTACACGCATCAATCACCAGGCCCAAGAACCCGGGTTCAAGCCCCTGGCTACCAAATGGGGGGCTTCTTGAGTGGCGTAGCAGTGCTGCAATGTTTCTCCTCTTTTTGTCTCTATTTCATCCTGCCTCTCACACTCTAGCAAAAGAAATGAAAAGAAAAAAAAAAAAAAACCCACATTGCTGTAAAGGTCCCTATCAGCTTCATATAACAAAGCTGTTCCTGGGGCCAGGTGGTGATGCACCTGGTTTAAACGCACTCATCACAGTGCACAAGGACCTGGGTTCGAGCTCCCAGTCTCCACCTGCAGGGGGAAAGCTTCATTGAGTGGTGCAGCAGGGCTGCAGGTGTCTCTCTGTCTCTCTCCTGTCCCTCTCTTTTTCTCTCTGTCTCCGTAATAATAAATAAATAATAAATGAAGCTGTTCTTTGCTGGGCCAGTTGGATACATCCTCAGACTCTGTCCTGGGATGAAGTGTGTGAGGAGGCAGCCTATGGATAAGTAGCTTGAAATTCTAGGTATGAGGGCTGGGTTGCCCTCTTGAAGGCTGTTGTTCTGCCCTGTCACTGGGCTAGTGGGAAGTTTCACTTTCTTTTGCTCATAGAGCAAAACAGTCAAGTATTCACATAGTTGGGAATGATTCTGAGAGCTGGAGAGTAACAATTTTGAATATCTCAGGGAAATAAAAAGAATTTATTTTTGAATCTGAGTCATGCTGCCAGATCTTTTAAGTGTACAGATATTAGAAGTCATACTCTAGGTAATGGAAATAGAGAGTTCCATTCAAAATTAAAGTACCACATGATCAGGTTATAACTGGTCTGGGAGAAGACAGCTTAAGAAAATGGATGAGTATGGGATGATCCCACTCAGAAACAGAAGTTGAGAAGGAAGAACAGACAGGGAGCAGCAAAGTAGAACTTGACTGAGTTTGGAGTTTTTCCCCAAAGTACAAAACTCTGGGTGGAGGGTGGGGGTAGATTTTCTGCTTCACGATAGGAGGCAGGGGTAGGGGCACAGACCTTTGGCAATGGGAATGGTGTTAATATACACGCCCATTAACTTATATTCTTATACATAAAAAAGAAAAGAAAAAGAAAATGGGCCACTTGCAAGTGTTTACAGACCAAAGAGAGGAAGAAAACTGGATTGAGCTCATGCTCTGTCTGTCAACACACTCCTGAGCTGTTAGAGGCCCCACAGACACTGCAGAAGTGCCATGTTGGTCGTTCTTCTCTTACTCAGACACTGCAGAAGTGCCATGTTGGTCGTTCTTCTCTTACTCAGACACTGCAGAAGTGCCATGTTGGTCGTTCTTCTCTTACTCAGACACTGCAGAAGTGCCATGTTGGTCGTTCTTCTCTTACTCAGACACTGTTTTCTGTTTTCGCTGGATTTGTCAAGCATATGTCTAGAATCCCCGACTTTTAGCAAAGATGGGAGTTGTTCCTCACAGTGGTAGAATGAAAGCTTACAGGCCTCAACAAAGACTCAGATAATGACATCTTCAAATATTTTTTTTAGTTATGATAAACAGTTGTACGCTCGAATGATCACTTATAGTCAAAACAAAACACCCAATTCATCTGCTGAATTTCCAAAAAACAAGTCTTTCTGCAGTTTAGGTCAAGATCAAAGGTGTGACTCTCCCTCCCCCCCACCTTGCCTACGGCTTCTTGCGGGTACGTGTCACAGTTTGTTGTGTCAGGCTTCTTGGAGCGACAGGTTGGAAATGCAGTCCGCTATGGTCTTGAGTCACCTCCAGGAGGTGGTGGGAGAAGATGGAGGGGCCTCTGGGAAGGGCTTACGTCCTGAGGGCGGAGCCTTCCTGGAACCACTGTGTTCTCATAAAAGACTCCCAGCAAAGTGCTTTAGTCCTATGTGGGGAACCAGAGAGAAAGACAGCACTGACTCCAAAGCAGAAAGAGGGCAGTCAGTCCACCTTGACCTTGACCTTGACCACGCCAACCCTTATCCTTCCACTACTCAGCCTCCACAGCTGCAAGAAATGCAGTTTTGGGCTGGGGAGAGAGCACAATAGTTCTGCCAGGGACGTTCACGCCCAAGGTTTTGATGTTCTAGGTTCAATCCCCACCGCCCCGTAAGCCAGACTTGATCTGTGCTCGAGTCTCTCTCTCTCTCATTAAAAAAGAGAGAGGAGGGAGTCGGGCAGGTAGTGCAGCGGGTTAAGCGCATGTGGCGCTAAGTGCAAGGACCAGAGTTAAGGATCCGGATTCGAGCCCCCTGGCTCCCCACCTGCAGGGGAGTCGCTTCACAGGCGGTGAAACAGGTCTGCAGGTGTCTATCTTTCTCCCCCCCTCTCCGTCTTCCCCTCCTCTCTCCATTTCTCTCTGTCCTATCTAACAACGGTGACATCAATAACAACAACAATAACTACAATAACCATAAAAACCAACAAGGGCAACAAAAGGGAAAATAAATAAAATAAAAGTTATTTAAAAAAAAGAGACAGGAGTACATTCACATAGTTTCTTTGCTACTTACTTCCTCTGCTTTTGTAGTACTTCTTGATGAAAATGTGGTCTGCATAATAAACCTAGTATGATGTTTATTGTTATTTTCCTTCCCTGAAAATAGCATTCAAAGTATTTGTGGCTTCAGTTGATGAATAGCTACACAAGAAAGGTGGGCTTCCCTTCTCCCCCCACCACCCCACCCCATCTAAGTAGTTTTCCTGGGCACATTTGAAAGTGTTGGATGAAAGCATTATAGAACTTACCTAGATTTGTGACTGAATGTGATTTTGAACGGTCAGTACAACATCATTCCTTGAGTTGGCAACACCTAGAGTGGATAAAACAGCTTCCATGTAGGGCCAGGTGGTAGCGCACCAGATTAAGCGCACATAGTATGAAGCGCAAGGACCAGTGCAAGGATCCTGGTTCGAGCCCCCGGCTCCCCACCTGCAGGGGAGTCGCTTCACAGGCGGTGAAGCAGGTCTGCAGGCATCTGTCTTTCTTTTTTTTTTTAAATTTTTTATTTAAGAAAGGATTAATGAACAAAAACATAAGGTAGGAGGGGTACAACTCCACACAATTCCCACCACCCAATCTCCATAACCCACCCCCTCCATGATAGCTTTCCCATTCTCTAGCCCTCTGGGAGCATGGACCCAGGGTCATTGAGGGTTGCAGAAGGTAGAAGGTCTGGCTTCTGTAATTGTTTCCCCGCTGAACATGGGCGTTGACTGGTCGATCCATACTCCCAGTCTGCCTCTCTCTTTCCCTAGTAAGGTGTGTCTCTGGGGAAGCTGAGCTCCAGGACACATTGGTGGGGTCTTCAGTCCAGGGAAGCCTGGCCAGCAGCCTGGTGGCATCTGGAACCTGGTGATTGAAAAGAGAGTTAACATATGAAGCCAAACAATTTGTTGAGCAATCATGGATCCCAAGCTTGGAATAGTGGAGAGGAAGTGTTAGGGAGGTACTCACTGCAAACTCTAGTGTACTTCTGCTTTCAGGTATATATTTTGCAGTAGTTTATGGATACGTGTGCACATAAGCTCTCTCTCACATAAACTGGTGTATATCTAGGTTATAGGACTTTGTTAGAAAGTGAACTACCTGAGATGAAATTAGAGTGTACTGTAAAAGGAAAGGTCTCACCCGAGTAATGAAGCTGAAGGGTTGTCATTCCACACGTGAAGTCTCTGGACACAGTCTGAGGTGAAGCATGTTGAGGTGGCAATCGTTGCGTTGGTTAGGTTGTGATCGGCGGATGGGCATCTGTCTTTCTCTCCCCCTCTCTGTCTTCCCCCTCCTTCTCAGTTTCTCTCTGTCCTTTCCAACAACAGCCGCAACAATAACAACAATAACAACTACAGCAACAATGGGAAAAGATGGCTTCCTGGAGCAGTGGATTCATACTGCAGGCACCAAGCCCCAACAAGAACCCTGGAGGCAAATGTATATCTTTATGCTATATATATATTTTTTTTTTAAAAAAAAAGAAGGGTAAGGGGCCAGGCAGTGGAGCACCCGGTTAAGTGCTCATATTACAGTGCACAAGGACCCAAGTTCAAGCCCCTGGTCCCCACCTGCAGGGGGAAAGCTTCAGGAGTGGTGAAGCAGGGCTGCAGGCGTCTCTGTATCTCTTTCCCTCTCGATCTCCCCCCTCCACTCCCAATTTCTCTCTGTCTCTACACAATAATAAATAAATTTAAAAATAATAATGATAAAATTTTTAAAATCTTTTTTAAAAAAGAAGGAAGGTAGATACTTAAAGCGCACTGAGATATGTTGACTCACTTGAGACTGACGCTTAGAGTATTTGGCTTCTGCTTGCAGAAAGGGGAGTCCGGAATGTTTTTTCATGTGTTCTTATGTGTGTTGACAGTTTCTCTATTAAAAGCGTGTTGTTTTAAATATGTCTACCATCTCTTTTCTTCCTCATGAAGAATTCATTTCCTGTGGGTTCTGTGGGTTCGTGTGTGAGCTCAGTCCAAGATGTATTGACTTGAAGTTATGGGATGTGTTGACTAAACTCAATGAATTACTACCCTGAAGTTAAAGAGATGATGTCACGGCCTAGGAGGGGTTCTGTGGATAAAGTGCTGGGTTCTCAAGTGTGGGGTCGTAAGTTGGAATCCCAGGGGGCTGGGCGGTGGCACATAGTACTAAGTGCAAGGATCCGTGCAAGGATCTGGGTTCGACTGCCCCAGCACCCCAACTGCAGGGAGGACACTTTGCAAGTGGGGCAGCAGGTCTGCAAGTGTCTCTCTTTCTCTCTCCCTCTCTACCTCCCCCCTCCACTCTCAATTTCTCTTTGTCCTGTTCAGTAAAAATGGAGAAAATGGCTGACAGGTGTAGTGGATTCTTAGTGGCGGCACTGAGCCCCAGCCTTGCCGTTGCGTGTGCCAGGGTGGTGCTGGGTTTGAACCCGGGTGTTGAGCTTGTCAAAGCAAGAGCTCTATACAGCTGAGCTAGACTCTTGACCCTTTTTTCCCCCCTTTTATTTCCAGGGGTTTTCACTGCGTCTTCAAACCTGCGGGCTTCCACTACTCCCAGAAGAATCTTTCTTTCTCTCTTAGATAGAGGGTGAGAGACAAGAAGGGGGCAGAGATAGAAAGGGGGAGTCAGAGAAGGAGAGACACCACAGCACTGCTCCACTGCTCATGAAACTTCCCCTGTTCATGGTGCTCCTGTGCATGGTGACTGGGGGCTTGAACCTGGGTCCTTGCGTATGGACAAGTAGGGGAGGGGGACAGGCACTGGCACGCCTGGTTAATCGCACACATTGCAGTATGCACAGACCCAGGTTCAAGTCCCTGGTCCCCACCTGCAGGGGGAAAGCTTCACAAGTGGTGAAGCAGGTCTGCAGGTGTCTCTCTGTCTCCCTCTCTATCTCCCTTGCCCCACTTGGTTTCTCTCTGTATCAATAATAAATAGATAAATATATATATATTATTTTTTTTATTTATAAAAAGGAGACATTGACAAACCACAGGATAAGAGGGGTACAACTTCGCATAATTCCCATGATAAAAATATTTTAAAAGAAGAAAGAAGGGGGGGGGGCAGGCAGTGGCACACCTGATTAAGCACACACATTTTGAAGCTCAAAGACTCAGGTTCAAGCCCCTGGTCCCCATCTGCAGGGGGAAAGCTTCATGAGTGTTGAAGCAGGTCTGCAGTTGTCTCTCTTTCCCTCTCTACTTCCTCTTCCCTATCAATTTCTCTCTATCTCTATCCAATGATAAGTAAGTAAAATAATAATAATAAAAAGGAAAAGTGTGCACTCCACCTGTGAGCTATCTCTCAGCCTCGGAGTTCTCTGTAGTAGTGAGATTCTTCATTAGAATGCCCTGCATATCTCCCCAGGCACCTGCGCGCTTCTGGTCACTTCCTTTTGTTATGAATGCCCAAGGCCCAGCTGCTGAATAAAATCCCACTCGCAGAAGGCTTGCCTGCTGGGACCCTTCAGTCCAGTGAAGGTGCCAAGACCTATGGGCGTCAGGACAGCTAGATGCTTCCACAGAGGTCACTCAGAGAACCGGCCAGAGGAGAGCAGGCAGGAGCAGAGAGGCCTACAGTGGTGAGTCAGGGCTGGGGTGGGCGGTGAGTTCACCCTCAGTCAGGGTGGCCTGGATGGCAGGAAGGAATCTCTGAGTCATGAGGTCTCTCACAAATGCTTGGGAGCTGGGGCAGGTACAGAGAGGATTTTTAAAAAAATTATTTTATTTATTTATTCCCTTTTGTTGCCCTTGTTGTTTTATTGTTGTAGTTATTATTGTTGTTGTCGTTGTTGGATAGGACACAGAGAAATGGAGAGAGGAGGGGAAGACAGAGAGGGGGAGAGAAAGACAGACACCTGCAGACCTGCTTCACCGCCTGTGAAGCGACTCCCCTGCAGGTGGGGAGCCGGGGTTCGAACCAGGATCCTTCCGCCGGTCCTTGTGCTTTGCGCCACCTGCGCTTAACCCGCTGCGCTACAGCCCGACTCCCCAGAGAGGATTTATTGTTCCAATTAAAGACTGAGTTCAAGCAGGGGAACGAGACAATTATGTTGGAGACTGGATGCTCAGTCAAAGAGGAGGAAAGCCCTTATAAACCTGGCCTGTGTTTCTAGGAGGTCTGCAATGTGTCTCAGAGTTGACTCTGTAGGCCTGGAGAGAAGGGAAGCTTTCCTCCTCTCTCAGACCATCTGACCAGAACGAAACTTCTCAGGGGTGGGGGCTTGGCGGAGCTGTGAGGACAACTTGCTAGCTGTTGCTGTTGAGTCACTCATCAGTACCTGTGCTTTTAAGCTCCCAACATATGGGTTATTCTCTCCCCAGTGAGTGCCGGCTTTAAGCCTAGTCACCATAGATCAGAGCAGGAAGACCAGTGATGGGAGGAATTGGAACATGTTTCTTATGAAGGCCATCTTTTTCTGGTACCCTGACAATTATAAATAAGCTTCCATAAAGGGATGGAGATCATCTGCCTGTGTTTTGCTCATTAATTAGTTACTTTTTAAAAAATTTTTTTGCTGAGGGGAAAGTGATTTATTATAGATGCAGTTAGGGAATAGGTATCCAGAGTTGGAAGTCTAAAGCTATTCACTTCAAATATTTGCGTCTTCAGTTTTGTTCCCTCCCCTTCAAATACTGGTCAGAATGAGTCTATATGTTTTTGGTGGCAGGGAATGGATATTGAAGCATAAAAGGGGGAGACTTGAGTTGCTGGTAATTAGTCTGTTTTTTAATACATAAATTTCATGTTTCCTCAGGTCCTGCGTCTGACTGTGGCTAACTATTGATTGAGAGAGAGAGAGAGAGATGTCTATGCAGCTTTGATCCTTTGAGGCCCCAAATAAGAAACCAGAGGGACAGTCTGCACTTAAATCCACGCCTTCTGTCTCCCAGGACTTCCTCTGGATGACTGACATTGAGAGATGAGTAAGGTCAGCAGTCTGGCTTAACGGATCATGTCAAGAAGGTCTTAAACATTGCGGATACAGTGAAGGAGTGGAGAACAACGGTCCTGCATTTAAAAGCGTCATGATTGGGCAATAGATCTAGAACGTCTGTGCCTGGGAACGTGGGAGCCAGGTGAGGGCAGGCCATGGCCCGTGTGGTGTGGCTGCCATGTTTGTTGAGTAGAACTCCTTGCAACACTCTTGTGGGCGCAGAGAGCATGTCCCCCTCCTCAGAGTGTCTGTGTGTGGTTAGAAGGGCAGCATGGGATTCTGTCTGTCCACTCCCTGTCTTCAGACTAAAAGCTGCTAGAGTTCTAAGGCTTGAGACATTGTGCCTGGAACTGGTCAAGGTTTCCCAGAAAAGGTATCTTCTGAAAGCCATTTTTTAAAAAAAAAAAAATCAAGTCACTTTATTATTATTATTTAAGATATTTATTTATTAGATAGAGACAGAGAGAAATTGAGAGGGGGTGGGGGAGATAGAGAGGGAGAAAGACAGAGAGACACCTGCAGCCCTGCTTACTGCTTGTGAAGCTTTCCCCCTGCAGATGGGGACCAGGAGCTTGAACCTGGGTCCTTGTTTACTGTAATGTGTGCACCTAACCAGGTGTGCCACCACCTGACCCCACAGACACAAATTTAAAGAAAAGAAAGTTTCATTTCTACATTCATGATGAACATAAATGTAAAAAATCTTCATCAGGGACTGAGCACTGGCATACCTGGTAGACTGCACATGTCACAGTGCACAAGGATCCAGGTTCAAGTCCCTGGTCCTCCCTTGCAGGGGGGAAGCTTCACAACAGTGAAACAGTACAGCAAGTGTCTCTCTTTCCCTCAATATCTCTCCCTTTCAATTTCTCTGTCCACAAAAGACAGAAGAAGGGTAGAAAGAAAGGAAGAAAGAAAGAAAGAAAGAAAGGGTCATTATGGGGTGCAGAAGGTAGAAGGTCTGGCTTCTGTAATTGCTTCCCCGCTGAACATGGGTGTTGGCAGGTGGATCCACACTCCCAGCCTGTCTCTCTCTTTCCCTAGTGGGGTGGGGTTCTGGGGAAGCGGAGCTTCAGGACACATTGGTGGGGTCTTCTGCCCAGGGAAATCCAGTTGGCATCGTGGTAGCATCCGGAACTTGGAGGCTAAAAAAAGAGTTAACATATAGAACCAAGCAAATTGTTGACTAATCATGAACTTAAAGGCTGGAATATTGCAGATGAAGATTTGGAGTCTCCATTTTGGGAAAAGCTAGTAGGCCTATTTTAGTTATATTCCAAAGGGCCCATGACTATACTAGTTTTTTCCTGAGCCTGACCTCTGATATGCAGGTGGATTCAAGTTATTGTCTGGAGAGATGGTGTCATGGCTGGCAGAAGGACCAGAAAGCTGGATCAGGGAAGAGAGTAGCTCCCAAATATGGGAAAGGTGTATAAATATTGTTGACTGTAAACCCCATTGATTTGATCTGGGGCCCATATTCAGCTTAGGAGCCTATGTGACCTCTGCATCCCTGTAGATCTGAGCTCACATTCTGTGGTCATGAGTAGGAACGTTCCAAGCTGCCCCAATTTCAGGACCCATCTTCCTCAGGTTGTAGATAGAGTATGATATCCAACCTCCCTTCAGAGGATGGGACATTTTCTACTGTTGTTGATCCACATTGAGAGCAAGGTCTTATGGGGGCCCACAAAGGGGTCTGTTCTGTTGTTCCTGATGGAGATGACCAGTGACAATGGAGAGAGGGATCTACTCAAGGTCTTGGCCCATTATGTCTACACAGATGAATGTTAAGAGTATCATGCTAGGTGAAATAAGGTTGATAGAGAAAGACAAGGACTGGGAAATCAAGAAACCAGCAGAGACAGGCGTCCCCCACTCCTTATCTGTCGGGTTGCGTTGCAGGGGAGAGAACTCGACCGGAGCCAACCTGGGCTGCTGCTTACTCAGTGATGCAGGAGAGGAACCAGGAACTTGTGGCTGAGCGGGAGCGCAATGCTATCCTTTACTGATTAGAGAAAACGCATTTATGTCTTTTGAAACAGAAGTGGCAGGTCGGAAAAGGAAATGGCTAGGAGAGGGGGTGGAGAGAAGAAAAGAGTGTGAAGGTAGCAAGCTTCCATAGCAGCTGTTGCGAAGGTTCTAACCAGTGGGTATTAAACCAATACCCTGCAGTCAGGGTGGGTCTCAGGCAAAACAATGATTATGTAAATAGACCACAGCATCAAGCAATGCAGGGGACCTGGCAGTAATGACCAACACTTATCCTGCTGAGAGCTAGAAACCAGTAGAGACTGGCGTCCCCCACTCCTTATCCTGCCAAGAGCTAGAAGGTGTGGAAGACAGTGTTCTCTCTACTGTAGAATGGAAGGGGTTCCAGGGCTAAGTACAACTTTATCTCACTGATATGTTGGATATGAGACCACTGAACTCAGAGAAAAGAAAAACAGAATATGATTGCAGGAGACTGAGGGTGGAAATAGAGGGGGAAAAGAGAGGTTGATTATAAATAAGATCCAAACTTTCAGCTAGAAGATGAGTCAGTCTACCAGTGGCCATTGTGAATACTGTGTTGTGAATCATTTTGCTAAAAGTGATTCTTCTCTTCTTTCTCCTTCTTCTTCCTCCTCATCCTTTTCTTCTTTTCCTTTTCCTCTTTGTCCTCCTTCTTCTTCTTTTAAATACTTGTTTTCTTTTTTCTTTTTGTTTATTTATTGATTACTGGATAGAGACAGAGAAATTGAGAGAGGAGGGGGAGGTAGAGAAGGAGAGAGACAGAGAGAGATACGTGTAGTCCTACTTCACCACTTGAGCTTTGCTCCTATAGGTGGGAACCAGGGGCTTGAACCCAGCTCCTTGCACACTGTAATATGTGTGCTTAACAAGTGCACCCCTACCCAACCCCCAAGAGTGGTTCTTGAATACCCTCACCACACCCAGAAAATCATTGGGGTGTCATCTCACTGTGAGTATTTACCAAGACATCAGGTTGTATAATTCAAGAGTATACAGAGTGAAATATAATTAGACAATCCAAAGTCTGTTGAACTTGAATGAATAATTTAACTGTGCTTGGTCAATGAAAACGTATCTGTTTAGTATACTTTATTAAAACTGGGGGGGGGGGGGGAAGAAAGATAAAAAGAATAGAAAATGGTCCTATACACTGTCCTTGATGATGATTCCATTCTATGGCCAAAATTTCTACTTCATGAGCTTGCTAGATTGGGGAAAAAAATCTATAGAAATCAATGTTTTCAATTTTAAACTTTTATTATTTTCTCCCCTACAACTTCATATCCAGGAAGCAGAGATCAAAGTTTTGCTAAGATAAACAAAATGCATTTGATATCAAGCATCAGATATTACTCTGGTAATATCTGGTAATATTACTCTGGTGATATCTTGTGAAAACACATTAATAGGAAAACATAAAACAAAGATTACAAAGGTTACTGTGTTTTTTTTAAACTTAGGTCTTCCACTATGAGGATTATGTTTTCTTGTAGTTTTTTTTCTTCTCTCTAATGATTTGGTGGATTTAGATGCTATTTTTATTCCTTCTTTGTCACTAGATCTGAACATTTACTTAAACACACTTTTCCCCCTCTCTAATCATCAACACTGTGAATGAAATAATGGCTATAAAATAGTTAAAAAATTCTTAGACAGGATGCCAAGTATAATATCCTACAGAGGGTAAGGAAAATAATTAAAGGCAAATACTTTTATTAAAGTATATTTTGCAAATATTTTATTTTATTTCTTTTTTTCTTTTCTTTCTTTCTTTTTTTTTTTTTTTCTGCCTCCAGGGTTATCACTGTGGCTCAGTGCCTGCACTACGAACCCACTACTCCTGGAGGCTATTTTTTCCCTTTTTATTGGTGGGGGCTCAAACTGGGATCTTCACGCCAGTCCTTGTGCTTGGCACCACGTGTGCTTAACCCAGTGTGCTACCATGTGGTCTCCTATTTTATTATTGAAGGGAGACAGAGAGAAATTGAAAGGGATGGGAGATAAAGAGGGAGAGAGACAGAGAGCAATGTGCAGCCCTGCTTCACCACCCGTGAAGCTTTCCCCCTGCAAGTGAGAAGCCGGGTGCTTGAACCAGGCTCCTTCTACCTGTCCTGTGCTTTGCGCTTAACCTGCTGCACTACCCCCCGACCACCTAGCAGTTGCTTTTTAATTAAGGCTTGTTTTTCATACAGTAGGCAAATCTCAGAAATTCTAAGCCAGGACTGTTTTGACTTGTCCCCTGGCCCCTCCAGGGCCTTCTGGAAAAGCCACTGAATCCCAGGCACACCGGAAGCATGTCTGATGGGGGTCTGGATAAGCCCTGGTTCTGAAGCACACACAGTGGGTCCCAGCTGGCTTAGGCTCCTCTGCCAAGCAGACTAACCCAGAGGGTGGATAGTCTCGCTCTCAGCGGGGAGTTAAGAAGCGTCCCCTCCAACTTGAAGGCCTCCTGTGAAGTGAGACAAGCCAAAATGAGAAGGGTAGAGACTGGAAGATGTCACGTACAGATGGAATTTAAGAAATAAGGACAGAGAAGGAAACACAAATAAAACTCAGGACTGAGTGTGGTGTATTGCACCAATGCAAAGGATTCTGAGGGAGGGAGGTGAGGAACTGGGTGAAAAGAACCACGAGCTTCCATTACATGATGATGAAGGGTTCGGGGGTGGGGGCAGAATGTTCTGCAGAGAATCTTTGTGGGGAGATGAGAAGTTGTACCATGTGCCAACAACTGCACTGCAAACCACTAACCTCTCAATAAAATTATTTTTAAACATGGGTTAAAGAAAGAGAGGGCTGGGAAGACAGCACAATAGTTTTACAAAAAGACTTTTAGGCCTGAGGCTCAATCTCCAGCAATACCATAAACCAGAGCCGAGGAGTGCTTTGGTCTCTCTGTCTCTCTACATCTGTCTCTTCCCCTTTCTCTATCTCTCTCTTTCTTCTTTTCTCCCCCTCTCCCTTTTCTATATCTCTCCCATTAAAATAAGATATGTGTGTGTGTGTGTGTGTGTGTGTGTTTTCTTCAGGGATATCACTGGGGTTCAGTGCCTGCGTTACAAATCCACTGCTTCTGGAGGTCATTTTTTCCCATTGTTGTTGCTGTTCTTATTGTTATTGTTGCTGCTGCTGCCTTTGTTGTTGTTAGATAGGACAAAAAGAAATGGAGAGAGGAGGGGAAGACAGAGAGGGGTAGAGAAAGACAGACACCTGCAGACCTGCTTCACCACTTGTGAAGCGACCCCCCTGTAGGTTGGGGAGCCGGGGGCTTGAACCACGATCCTTATGCTGGTCCTTAGGTTTTGCACTATGTGCACTCAGTCTGGTACACTACTACCTAACCCACATAAAATATTTTTTAACAAGGAAGGAAAGAAGGAAGGAAGGATGGAAGGAAAGAAAGAAAGAAAGAAAGAAAGAAAGAAAGAAAGAAAGGAAGGAAGGAAGGAAGAAAGAAGGGAGGAAGGAATGAAGGAAGGAAGGAAGGAAGGTAGGATGGAAGGAAGGGAAGAAAGAAGGGAGGAAGGAAGGAAAGAAGGGGAAAATAGAAATGCTTCCTCCACTTCTGTGAGACTTTTGGAAGTCTGTAACTCTTGGTGGTCCACACCCATCAGTCACTTTTTAAGGACACCCTTCCCAGGACAAAGGGCGATCTACAGAGAGAGGACCTTTGCAGATGTACTGAAAGAGCTCTCTTCCTAAAGGTCTTCTCGCTTCTGACACACACTCTCTCCTTGGCATGCCTGCCGGAGACCCAGGAGTGAATTTTTCTTTTCCTGAGGCCAGTCCAAGTCCAGGGCAGAGTTCTCTGGCTCCCCACACATCTCTCAGTGTAGTGAGAACAGTAGATGCTTGTGCTGCTTCTCTTGTGCAGAGCAAGACCCAGGGGTGGGGAGGAGCACGTTCCTGGGGCCCGGGGGACTGAATTTTCTAGGCTACTAAAGAGATGCACCTTGATCCTCAGCGCTCCTTCCTGGGCTGTGCAGGTTCAGTCTATTTTTTTTTTAATATTTATTTTATTTATTTATTCCCTTTTGTTGCCCTTGTTGTTTTATTGTTGTAGTTATTATTGTTGTTGTCGTTGTTGGATAAGACAGAGAGAAATGGAGAGAGGAGGGGAAGACAGAGAGGAGGAGAGAAAGATAGACACCTGCAGACCGGCTTCACCGCCTGTGAAGCGACTCCCCTGCAGGTGGGGAGCCGGGGTTCAAACCGGGATCCTTATGCTGGTCCTTGTGCTTTGCACCACCTGCGCTTAACCCGCTGCGCTACAGCCCGACTCCCAGGTTCAGTCTATTTAACAGTCCACAATTCTCCTGCACCAGCTGCCCTTTCTGGGATATTGCTTATTGCAGCGAATATTCTGTCTTTGTCTTTGGGACCGTCTGTCACTCCACCTGCCTGGTTCTTGGGGTGTGTGTGTGGGGGGTGCATTCTGTTCGCCTCATAGGATGCCAGCTGCAAGACTATATATCTGGGAGTCTTGCCTTCCCCTAAGGAATGCAAGAGTCCACCCCTCTGGAATTTGCATTTTGCACAGAGTGATTAAAAAAATAATAACACCCACCAAGACTGGGCTCCATTTTTTGGTCAGTGATTGTGTGTGAGGACAGCTCTGAACTGTGTCCCTGCCGCAGGCAGCCATTCTACTCTGCTTCTGCCCACCCTCCACGGCTGGCCTTGCTTGAATGCTCCAGTGAGTTTCCCGCCTGTGGCTTCCCCCTCGGCTCAGGCTAAGAAGGGTTGGTCCCTGGAAGCACAGGCACCAGTAGGAATCCACCTGCATCTTTGCTTCGGCACCTTGTCTCCTGGAGCTCCATCTTTAGCCCCTGCTCTGCCCCACTCCATGCTCTTGCCACAATCAGTGGACTCTCATCCTGATCTTGTCGTTGGCATTCTGACCTTTCAGTCAGAGCTTGGGCTCCTCTGTCAGCCTCAAATGCCTTTCCCTTGTTTCTCACTCTGCCACAGGGCTGCAGAATTTTGCTGATACATCATCTCCTCTGGGAACCTCCCTGCTGAGTCCATATACAAACAAAGACTCCATTTGTAGCCCCTTAGTTCGCTTCCTGGGAATCCCTTTGCACTTGGTCTTTGGCGGGTAGGTCACTGGGATTGGGAATAGTCTCACGACTCTTTTCCAATCAATGGTGCATTTGGTGAAGACAAAGCCTGTTCTTATCTCTGTTTGTTTGGTATCTCTTATAACGTCTGACACTTCTTTTTCTATTTCTTCTTTTGGATCTCAACAAGTGCTTATTGAATGACTGAATGAACACATGAAGGCGATTTGTAAGCTATTCTGCCCTGGAGTGAAAGCCAGACTCACAGGGAGCTCCTAGCCATCTGTTGGCTACTGGCCACACAGATTGCTCAGTGCTGAGTCTCTCTTTCACAAGACTTCTACAATGAGAAGGCTATATTAGCATCAGGATAGTTCTTGAGTCTGGACAGCCTGGTCCTGGCGTCAGCCTTGCTAGATATCACGAATCACCTGTTACTTACCCATCCTGCCAAGACGTGCCACTGAGTTCCTGCAGTGAGCAAAGCTGGCTGTGTAGGTAATGGCACAAAATGCACAGGGGCTGGTACGATATAAGGTCCACGGGGGGTGGGACCCGGTTAAGTGATGTGATACCACAGGATGGAAGCCACAAACCAGGCATAAAGTGAAGAAGACCACAGAAAATATGTATCCCAGACATTGGAGTAGCATCCTGGAGCACAAAGTCTCAAGACTAGGAGATGAGAGGAAAGTAATTTGGAAATAATACACAAGGATGCTTTTTTTTTTTCCTCCTTCTCCTCCTCTTCCTCCTCTTCTACTTCCTCTTTCTCTTCTCCTGTCACCACCAGGATTATTGCTGGGGCTCGGTGCCAGCACTGTGAGTCCATTACTCCTGATGGCTGTTTTTCTTTCTATTTTATTTGAGAGGACAAAGAGAAATTGGGAGGGGGAGGGGAGCTAGAGAGGGAGACACAGACAGACACCTGCAGACTGGCTTTACCACTTGTGAAGTGTCTCCCCTGCAGGTGAGGACCAGGAGCTTGAACCTGGGCCCTTGGGCTTGGTAGTGTGTGTGCTGTCAACTAAGAGTGTCACTGCTTGGGGCCCGTTCTTTTTCTTACTGTAAAGAGGTGTATGTTCCTGGAGTTATAAGGAGCCTATTTAGAAACTTTTACTAGAGACTTAAACTGTTGTAGATTTTCTCATGAAGGTCATGAAGCTTGTAAGCTTTAAAAATGGCATCAAGAGGGGGTCGGGCGATAGCGCAGTGGGTTAAGTGCACATGGCGCATAGCACAAGGACTGGCATAAGGATCTCAATTTGAGCCCCCCGGTCCCCACCTGCAGGGGAGTCGCTTCACAGGCGGTGAAGCAGGTCTTCAGGTGTCTGTCTTTCTCTCCCCCTCTCTGTCTTCCCCTCCTCTCTCCATTTCTCTCTGTCCTATCCAACAGCAACGACATCAATAACAATGATAATAATAACCACAACAATGGTAAAAGAACCAGGGTAACAAAAGGGAAAAAATGGATTTGTGGTGCAGTCACTGAACCCCGGCAATAACCCTGGAGGCAAAAAAAAAAAAGGCATTGAGGTCCTCTTTCAGAATCAAAATATTCCTCTAAAACCTAATGAAACTTTACTCTTTTTTTCCCTTTCATTTTAACAGCAAAAGAGAAATCTTTATTTAAATATATATATGATTTTGTCCTCTGCCTGGTGAAAATTTCTGGCCCTTTTGCTTCCTTTGAATTGACTTGAAGGCTACATCAAATTTGGGTACAGAAAGTCAAGAAGAAAGGAAGCCCTGCTGCTCCCACAGAGCTGAGTGGTGGTGCTACCAAAGAGGATAGCAGAGGGCGGGTTCCTACCTGGGCACTCACCCGTCACTGGGGGGGTCCCTGCTGGCCTCTCTCACAGTTACCATCAGGAGGGGAGATGTGGTGTGAAGAAGAACCCCCAACCCCAGTCAGCCACAGTCAGTCAGATTTTAACAGACTATTCAATAAACAGTCTTCTGGTTCCCTTCAAATTATAGACCGGCTAAGAGCAGCCAGGAAAAGTGTCCTGTTCTCTCCGTGCTTCCTGTCTTAGAGCAGGTTATGCTGGGGTGGGGAAGTAGAGGGGTGTCAAATTCCATTAGCCACAGCAGCTGAGGAGGAGTGGAGGAGGAGGAGGAGGCAATGGCTCTGGGGAATTTTATGCCCTATTGTGCTCTTCAGGGAAGATGCTGGAGAATTTAAGAAAGAAAACAGATAATAAACAGGTAGGTCATTACTTTCTTGAAGAGGTTGAGTCATTATTTTCTCTTAAAAAAAATCAGGGAGTTGGGCAGTAGCGCAGCGGGTTAAATGCACGTGGTTCCAAGTGAAAGGAACAGTGTAAGGATCCTGGTTCAAGCCCCCAGCTCCCCACCTGCAGGGGAGTCGCTTCACAGGCAGTGAAGCAGGTCTGCAGGTGTCTGTCTTTCTCTCCCCCTCTCTGTCTTCCCCTCCTCTCTCCATTTCTCTCGGTCCTATCCAACAACGATGACATCAATAACAACAACAATAATAATTACAACAACAATAAAAAACAATAAGGGCAAAAAGGGGAGAATAAATAAGTAAATATTAAAAACAAACAAACAAACAAAATTTAAGGATACTTACTCCTTTTCTAAAAGGTTTATTTGGAGGGAGGGAGAGAGGGAGAGAGAGAGAGACAGAGATGGAGTGAGCGAGCAAGAGAGAGAGATGGAGGGGGGTGGAGAGAGAGAAGAGAGAGATTAGAGCACTACCACCGTAACAATCCAGGATTGAATGCTGGACTTCCTATAGGCCAGGCCTGTATTCTACCTGCTGATGTCTGGCATGTAAAGATCTGTCAGGAAATTGTGAGGAGCCTCACATTCCTTAAAACATTAAGCCAGCTCCCCCTGCTCCACCCTGCATTCCTGATACTATGGCCTATCTTCATAATCATTGTTTTGCCTGAAACATCCAAACCCATTCCATTCCTTTGATCTATCTTCTTTCTACCCTCGAGGCCCTCCTTGCTTCCAGGGTATTAATTAATCCCACCAGTTAAAACCCTCGCAACAGATGCTAAGGAAGTTCCTACCTTTCCAGTTCACTTTTGCCTTTCTCCGTCCCTTTCCTAGCCATTTCCATTTCCGAATTGTCACTTCCAGGTCTGGCCTTTAAAAGCGTTTGCTCTCTGATCAATAAAGACATTGATTGCATTGCCACTCTGCCATGAGTTTGAGCCATCTCTCCCATGTCACTGAATGAGTTGCAACCCAGGCTGGCTCCAGTCGAGTTCTCTCCAGCCCAGAGAGTACACACCCGGGAAGAGGTACCTCCACACTAGCCCGGCAAAGATCTTCTCCCATTCTCTGAGGAGTCTCTTTGTTTGGGTGGTGGTTTCTTTTGCTGTGCAGAAGCTTTTCAATTTCATGTAGTCCTATTGGTTTATTTTGTTATAGTCTTCTTTGCAATTGGGTCTGTCTCTTTAAAGATTCCTATGTTATTTAGATGGGAAAGAGTTCCACTAATATTTTCCTCTAAGTATTTGATACTTTTTGGTTTAACATTCAGGTCCTTGATCCATTTGGAGTTGGCTTTTGTTTCTGGTGAGATAGAGTGGTGCAGTTTCATTCTTCACGTTTATACCCAGATTTCCCCAACACCATTTATTGAAGAGACTCTCCTTTCTCCATTTAATAGTTTGGCCTCTCCTCCATCAAAAATTAGATGTCCCTAGATGTGGGGTTTGTTTCTGGGCTCTCAAATCTGTCCCTCTGGTCTGTGTGTCTATTTTTGTTCCAGTACCACCTATTAAATCACCTCCCCAGCCTCAAAAAGAAAGGCCAGTCTACCTCAAAGGAGTTCCTTAGCATATGCAGACATGTCTGTGGCAAAGAGGACAAAATCAGGGAGCAGTCTGATGGTTCAGAGTGAGTAAATCATGTGCTGGTGTTAAGTGGAATGGTTCATACAAACTGAGAGCAAAATGGCTAGGTGACTGGGAAGAATGACATTGAGAAGAATATTTCTCTAAGCCTGATATGTATCATTGCTCGGAGGCTGTTTCTGTGTTCTGTTGAAGAGTGTCTAAGGGTGGCTGGCTTCCTGTTTCTTGTGAGGGCTGCAGTCCTTCTCTCTGTGCCTAGGGAGAAAATCCAATTCCTCTATATTTATTCTGGGTGGATTATGTTCCTCCTACTTGTGGCACATGGCCAAGAGGATAGAGTGTTTTATAGGATCATTTGAATCATTCTATAATGCTTAGCATTTTGGCAGGCTTATTTAAAAATGATTACCATTAACCATGCACTTTTTTTGGTTTTGTTTTGTCTAGTTCATCCAAACAATAATAAAAAAGCAATTAGAAATATAAAGTCATGGAAACATCCATACCACTAAGAGGTTATTTAACTTGGTGAGAAAATGGCTCTAGTCAAAAAATTTTGGTTTTATTGCTTGATCTTTGGACTGTATTTTTACGAAAGCAATGACTACATAAATTACATACACTGACTGATGCATGGCTGAATCTTAACTTGGGTTTCCTTGGGGGAAAATACACAAGTCGGGGCCGGGCGGTGGCACACTTGGTTGAGTGCACATGTTACAATGTGCAAGGACCCAGTTGCAAGCCCCTGGTCCCCACCTGCCAGGGAAAAACTTCACGAGTGGTGAAGCAGTGTTGCAGGTAGGTTTCTCTCTAACTTCCCCTATCATCCCCTTCCCTTTCGATTTCTGGCTGTTTCTATCCACTAAATTAAAAAAAAAAATTAAATTACAAGAAAAGAAAATACACAAGTCTTGTGAACTGAAGGCAAAAAAAATCAAGAGCAATTCTTACTGTTTGTTATTATTTTGAAATTTTTATTTATTCTTGGATGGAGACATAAAAATTCCGAAGGGGGAGGGAGATAGAGAGGAAAAAATACAGAGAGAAACCTTCAGCCCTGTTTCTTCACTTGTGAAGCTTTCCTCCTGCAGTGGCTTGAACCTGGGTCCTTGTGTACTGTAATGGGTGTGTTTAACCAGGAGTGCCACCGCCTGGCCCCTGTTGACTATTATTTTGAACCTGGTTTTTAAGCATCAGATGTGGGTTGAAAATTGAGGGGAATGTGAAGTTTATACCACTTTACGGGGGCTTTTAAAAAAGCATGACTTTAAATTTAGGTGTGAGATCGAATGTTCATTTAGAAGGCAACAAATCACACCTTTACAAAAGCTGACCAATGCCAAGGCAGCCCATACAGAAATAAACATATTGAGCTGATCTGTGCCCTGCTTCCCAAATCCCTTGTCCCTGTATTGCCCTAATTGACGTTTTTATACATCAGATTTTCCCCAGACTGGCTTTTGCCTCTGTTTGTTTCAAGATGCTTTATCTTCTTCTACCACTGAGCACCATGAGTATTACATCAGTGCAACTTCTGACCCAGCCCTTCCATCCTGAAGCCAAAGGAGTCGACAGGGTTAGACAGGAGGGTTATTCCTGGAAGCCATCCCTGCACTGTGAGGACAGGCAGCCACAACACGGAAGTGATGCAAACCGTGCCAATATGTCACTCTAGATCTCAGCCAACTGTGCGCTCAATGCCTCACCTTCACTGGAATCCAAAAATGCCGACAGGATCTGCAACTCTGCTTGGTGCTTTTGTTCTTGTGACAGAGGGGGAGTGGAGACAGAAACCTGGATGGATTGCAGTTAGAATCTTTTTTTTTGCGGAGGGGGGGGGGGGGAACGTAGAGATAGCTTCATCAGGTAGGGAGCGTGCCTTCCGACACATGGGTGATGCAGCTGGTGGTCTAGTGTGTCTGACTTTCCTGTGTCTTTCTATCTGATTGAAAAGGTCACACACACACAAAATTAAAGTGTGCGTTGGGGCTTGGCGGTGGCGCACCTGCCTGAGAGCACAGGTTACAGGGCACAAAGACCCGGGTTTGAGCCCCCGGCCCCCACCTGCAGGGGGAAAGCTTCGGGGTGGCAAAGCAGGGCTGCAGGTGTGTCTCTGTCTCTCTCCCTCTCTATCACCCCTTCCCTCGATTTCTGTCTCTATTCAATAAATAAAAAAGAATGTGTGTTCTAAATGTACTTCTGGGATTCTCCCAGAGTCTAGGAAGGGGGTTCCATTAATTCCCTTCCCTTCCCTTCCTTTCCCTCCCCTTCTCTCCCCTCCCCTCCCCTTTCCTCCCCTTCTCTTCCTTTCCCATTCCCTTCCTTCCCTCCTTCTTCTTCTTCTCCTTCTTCTCTCTTCCCAGAGCACTGGTCAACTCTGGCATATGGTGGTGTGGGGGATTTTGACCTGGGACCTTGAAACCTCAGGTACGAAAATCTGGTTGCATAAGCACTAAGCTATCTCCCTCACCCTCTGGGCCACTTTGTATACAGAGACACACATGCACAGGTGTGTGTGTGTGTGTGTGTGTGCGCGCGCGTGCGTGTGCGCGCACGCGCGCACTAGAGACATACTGTAGCGTCAGAGCTTTGTCCACAGGACCTCTCTTGTGGTGCTGAGACTTGAATGTGGTTTGCTGGCAATGCAGTTATCATACCCAGTGGAGTTATCTTCCCAGCCCTTCAGTGTATTTTTCAAGCATTATATTTATTTATTTAATGGGCGAGATACAGAGATAGAGAGACCAGAGCACTGCTGAGTTTTGTCTTATGGTAGTCCTGGATTTGAACCTGAGAACTCAGAACCTTAGTCACGAGAATCTCCTGAATCACCATTATGCTATCCCCCCCAGCCCCTTGTATTTTAATTCTTTCTTTAAGATAAGTGTTTTTGTTCCATTGGCTGAGGCTAATGAGAGCGCTCTTTGGTTTGGAAATTCTTCTTTAAATAAACTTTAGTCAAGAAGAGGCTTTTTTGTAAATGGGAGGGAGACACAGTAGGACGTCTGGCTATGTCCTCCACCCTGTGGGGCCCTGCCTCAGGGGAGAGGCAGTGTTCAGAGACCTACCTGGGGTGGCAGCATGGAACAATCTTCTCTGGACTTCCTGTGACTGAAACTCCAAGTGTGAGAGAGTGATGAGAAACTCCCAAAATGCCTCTTTGAGTAATTCACTTATGAAGAGAAGCTGGGTGAAGCTGATTTTCTTCTCCTCCTCTTCCTCCTCCCTCTCCTCCTCCTTCTTCAGAATCACACTGTTAGCAAGCAAGACACAAAACATTTTTAAGCACTGGAGGATTCCCTTCGGAGTCAAAAATGTATATCCTTAGAGTGAAAATATGTTAAGATATAAGCCAAGAAACGTTGTGTTTTGTGCCTGTTGGTTTTTCTTCTCGAGTATGAGGTCACCCCCCCCCCCAAACACACACACACACACAGACAAGTGGTGTATTCTCGAACCTGTGTAGTTAACATGGAAATCTTCAGACAAGATGACTCAAATAATTAACAACCTCAGACTCCATTCAATAGAGAAAGTAAGGCATTCTTCTGTGTAATAGATTGCTCCCAAAGCTCTCAATGAGTAGACCAAGCCTTCGTCAAAGAATATTCTGGAATACAAAACCTTTCCTCAACTCTAAGTCACTTTTGTCAAGGACATGTCATTCATTTGCCCCTGTGAGACATTCCTTCACAAGCTTATCCTGTTGACACATTCTTCTCTTGTTCAGAAATATACATTTCTGGAATTCAGGACATTTGAAATCAGTCCAATGCTTTTAGGACCAAAAAAAAAAAAAAAGAAACACAAAACATTATTGTACTTACTTTAAAAAAATTAAGGTTGAAAACCATCAAGCAACTAAAGCAAATAATTGGAAGTAGAAATCTGACTGCTTAGCAGTTGTCTTCACTTATCCTATTTGTAAGTCCTATGTAGATAACTTTCCTATATAGCTCTCTCTCTCTCTTTTTTTTTTTTTTCTTTTTCTGCCTATGAGAATGTTGGACTTCAGGGCCAGGCAGTGATGAAGCTGGTTAGGTGTACATAGTACTGAGCACAAGGGTCTGGGTTTGAGCCCCTGCTCCCCAGCTGTAGGTGGGGAGGCACTTCACAAGCAGTGAAGCAGGTCTGCAGATGTCTTTCGGTCTCTTTCTTTCTATCTCCCCTTCCCCTCTCAATTACTCTCAGTCCTGTCCAATAAAAATGGAAGAATGGCCACCAGGAGCAGTGGGTTTGTAGTGCCGGCACCAATACCCAGTGGTAACCCCGGAGGCAAGAGAGAGAGAATGCTGGACTTGAACACTTTTTCTACATGACTCTTGACTACTATTCTGCAGTTGGTTTTGGTGATGCAATACAGAATTAAAAGAGAGAGAGAGATAGATTCATTTGTCCATTTTATGAAAGAGACAGAATGGTAGACACCAGATCCCTGCTTCCTTGTATGTTGTACCTCTGATCAAACCTGGCCCCTGTACGGAATGCATTCTACCGGTGGACGCATCTACTGGGCCAGCAAGATAGAACTGCTTTTGGAAAGCACATTCAGATGCTGAGTTGCTCTCTTCCATCTTTTTTTTTTTTTTTTTTATGCCTCCAGGGTTACTGCTGGGGCTCGGTGACTACACTATGAATCCACTGCTCATGGAGGCCATTTTTTCCCTTTTGTTGCCCTTGTTGTCTATCGTTGTTGTTGTTGTTGATATTATTGTTGTCATTGTTGTTGGATAGGACAGAGAGAAATGGAGAGAGGAGGGGAAGACAGAAAGGGAGAGAAAAAGATAGACACCTGCAGACCTGCTTCACCCCCTGTGAAGTGACTCTCCTGCAGGTGGGAAGTGGGGGTGGGGTGGGGTGGGGGGAGCTCGCACTGGGATCCTTGTGCTTTACTGCCCAGCCCCCCCCATCTTAACTCAGCTGCCTACTGTCATCTCACTAAAATTCTAAATGGCAATCAATAACAGCTTCTGAAAAAAACAAAGGTGCAAGGACTGGTGTAAGGATCCCGGTTCGAGCCCCTGGCTCCCCACCTGCAGGGAGGTCACTTCACAAGCAGTGAAGCAAGTCTGCAGGTGTCTGTCTTTTCCTCTCCCCCTCTCTGTCTTCCCCTCCTCTCTCCATTTCTCTCTGTCCTACCCAACAACAACAACAGCAATGGCAACAATAACAACAACAAGGACAACAAAATGGGGGAAAAAGGCTCTTTTAAACTCTTTAGATGCACTGATTGTATTTCCATGCGAAGTTAAGCTCAGTTTAGAATCAGGCTTTCATCGCTAATTTAATTAATTAATTATTTATTTATTTTTATTAATGAGAGGGGTAAGAGGAGAGAGAGAGTGAGAGAGCGAGAGGGAGAATAATCAGATATTACTCTGGAGTCTGCATTGCCAGGCACTGAACTCAGGACCTCATGCATGAGAGTCCAGTGACTGATCTACTGTGCCACCTCCCGGACCACTTTTGTTGATAATCTGTGGCTGTTTTCTGGAGGTCCCTCGTGCTCTTTACACGCTTTGTTACTACAGGCTGTTTACCTCCCCACTTCCTGCCCTCCACCCCTCCAGCCCAGGCAATTCAGCTCTGGGTCTTGGTGACAGATGTGATTCTGTAGAATTGACAAGGAGTCTAGACCTCAATTCTTTTCTGTTCTCTGCAGCGGAAATCAGTTCTGATGAGTGAGGCCCACACTAAGGGGCTTTTGTGTTCCCTTCTGGTTTCAGGAACTTCGCATTGTTTATTTAGTGTAGCAGTTCAGACCCACTCAGATCTGGTTTCTACAGAGGTGAGACATTCGTGTGTTGACTTGCTAGGTAACCACTGAACCGCCCGCCCCTGGTTCTGATGGTGTGACTGCATTGAGAGCCAAGGTGAGAAGCTCTACCCTCCAGCTCGGGGCATTCACCAAGCAAGCAAAGCCCAATTAACCCCTGGCCTTTCTCAAGTTCATCAGGAAATAGACTTGAGTGCTCATTGGTTCAGGCTAGGTTTGTGGTTAAAAATGCGCTTTAGCTAAAGAAAATCTAGTAACAGGAAATGTGTGAGAGCTAATCCCTAGAAACCAAAACAAACCTTTGACTTACCTAAAGTTTTATTGGAATTTCCCTCTTGACTCCATTTCCCTTTAAGTCAATAATAATAAAAAAAAAAACCAAAAAAGCCAATCCTACGTCTGCTTGTTAAAACGTCTAGAAAAATTTTTGGCAGCCACTTTGTGGGCCTTCTGTTGTTTGAGAGGACTTTCCTGGGTCCAAATGCCAAGAGAAGGCTTACTCAAGAAAACATTATAGTTGTCCATAGTTACGGTAGTTTGTCCTAATTGTGCGTTCTCAGTTTGTGCTTTTTTAAAAAAACAGGGGTAATGTCGGTTTATATCATTGGATGAGTATCATTTGTGCAGCATTCATATGGACCACATCTGTATAGGCAACAGCATCATGGCCTGTCACCTCTCAATTGCTCTCTGGCCTATTGTGGGGGTGAGAGGGAAGGCCAGGGCACTCCCCTCCCCCATTCTAAGTTTGTCACGCATTATCTCAACAAAGAATTGAGGAGACAGCATGATTCTCAGGAGTTTTAAACTTTATTCGGGGAAATTGAGAACACTCCCCTGTTACAAGATGAGAGAGACAGAGAGAGAGAAAGAGAATGAGAGAGGGAGAGAGAGAGAGAGAGAGAGAGAGAGAGAGAGAGAGAGAGAGAGAGAGAGTAAAAAGCTGGGTATAACGTACATGGAGGTCGGTCGGGACAGAGAGACAGAGAAGCCCACAGCTCCAGCTTTTAATGCCCAAGCCCCACCTCCACCTTTCCAAGCCACACCTGTTGACACGCCCATTTTCTGGGCGGACCCCTCCAGTACCTCCTGTCCTTCAACACTATCAAAATAAGTAAAATAAAAAACTTTAAAAAGACTTTAAAATGGCAGCCGGATGGTGGAGCACCAGTGGAGTGCACATGTTACAATGAGCAAAGCTCTGGGTTCAAGCCCCCAGTCCCCACCTACAGGGGGAAAGCTTCACACACAGGTGGTGAAGCAGGGCTGCTGGTGTCTCTCCATCTCTCTCCCCCTTCCTCTCCCCCTTGCCTTTCAATATCTGGCTGTCTCCTTCCAACAAATAAAGATTTTAAAAATGGCAGATTGTGCCTTCTCTTTATGCCTGAGTGGCTTTCCATTCCATACAGACCACACCACTTTATCCATGTGTCCACTGACTGACACTCAGGTTACTTCCATACTTCGTCTGTGGTAAATAGCACTGCAGTATACTTAGGCCCAAGTAGGCATGCCTACTTTTCAATTTAGTATTTTTGCATTCTTCAGCTAAATACCCAGGCATGGAATAGATGGGTCATATAGCATTTCTGGCTTTTGTTTGTTTTTTGCCTCCAGGGTTATCGCTGGGGCTCAGTGCCTGTACTACAAATCCACTGCTCCTGGAGGCCATTTTTTCCCATTTTATTGACCTTGTTGTTTATCGTTATTGTTGTTGCTGGATAGAACAGAGAGAAGTTGAGAGAGGAGGGGAAGACAGAGAGGGGGAGAGAAAGACACCTGCAGACCTGCTTCACCGCCTGTGAAGAGACTCCCCTGCAGGTGGGGAGCCGGGGGCTCAAACCGGGATCCTAATGCAGGTCCTTGCAGCTTTGCGCCAGGTGCGCTTAACCCACTGCTCTATCTCCCGACTCCCGGAATTTTCTTTAGACAGGCCTGTCCCCTCCTGCAGGCCCAGCCTCTCTCCAGGTCTCATTCCTTGGCAAACTCTCACTCTTAGCTGCTTGTCAGCTGAGGTGTTGGCTGATAGCAATGCTATGAACTGATAAGGCTTAATACCTTCAAGTGGTCTTTGGAAAGATCAGGGAGGCTCAATAGCTAAGGAAATAGACTAGTAATGACAGGCATTGAATAAGTGTGTGTATGTGTGTGTGTGTGTGTGTGTGTGTGCGCTTGTGTGCGTGTGTGCATGTGTGTGTGTGGGTGCTAGTGCTGATCTGAGGCCGGGAACACAGGCTGTCATTAGAATAAGCCAAGACAAAGACTGTATCTGTGACACCATCATCACAACACAGTAGCTTTCTTCTGCTTATTACTGAAACCAGTCCCACACAGGAATTGGCTGAAATCACAGCATTTCTATTTTTGTACCTGGTATGTTCTCTTCTTAACTTGGGAAGCCCTAGGAGGAAAAGGGAGAAATCATGAACATAGAGTGAACTAAAATGCTGACATAGACAAGACGCCATGCTTCCAGCCATGGAGCAAGAACTGTCGTTCCTCAGCCAGCCAGTGGTCAGGGTGGTGTACGGGTAGAAGGTCATCGACCTGGGAATCGGAGATGAGCTTTTGTTCTTCACTGCCTGGGTGGGGGGGGGGGCAGCTTCCCATCTCTACAGGCCGGTGTTAGATTAGATGTCAGGTGCTTGCTGACCCCTGACTCAGTCCCCACCACTTTTTTTTTTTTTTTAAACCAGAACACTTCTCAGCTCTGGTTTATGGTAGTGCAGGGGATTGAAGTTGGGACTTTGGAGCCTCAGGCTTGAGAGTTTCTGCATAACTATTATGCTATCAACCTCCCCACCCCCAAATTAGTCAGAGACATTAAAGAGGTCAAGGTCTTTTTAATTTTTATTTAATTTCATTATTTTAATGAGAGAGATACAGAAATAAAGACATAGAAAGACCAGAGTATTGCTCAGCTCTGGCTTCTGGTGGTACTGGGGATTGAACATGGGACCTTGGAGCCTCAGGCATGAAAATCTTTTGTGTAACCATGATGCTGTCTCCCCAGCTGTCCCGTTCTGCACTTTCTCTCTGTGGTCTGTTCAGTGCATCAAACTTTGTTCTAAAAATGTGCTCTCTCACGCTGCAGTTTAATGCCCAGTTGTATTCTTTTTTTTTCTTCTTCCAAAGCCAGTTTTAATAACATAGTCAGTCTAAAAATTAGGTTTTCTATGTATCATAGCATGGCAGTTGTGGTCAGCATTCTTTCTTTCAACAGCCCTTTGATTTCAGTAACTTTATTTCTTTCAACAGCTTTTCATTTGCAGTGTTGCTGTGGAGAGTCTCTGGGTTACCCAGAGATGGTACAGCATCACAAGAAATGGGCTCTGGAAAAGAGAGTTTTTGTCCCCAAAGAGATCTTGCAGTGCGCATCTAGATCTGTGGTGAGTTTTCTTTAGCAACAGAGACTGGCATTTCTGGAGCGTTCCAAACAAGTGTCACCCCTTCAGCCCCTCTGGAGCTCTCAAGAATTTGCAGAGTTAGGAGATAAGAGGCCTGTGAGAGTAGACACATTTGCTTTGAAAGGATAAGCTGGAGAATGGGGTTTCAGATCTGGAAGCCTTGTGGTCTGGCTGGTTCTGAGCCCAGAGGCAACCAGCCCACTCAGGCAGGGACAGGTTTCGCCCAGGGCTTCCAGGGCCTGTCAGTTTGCCCTGCTGCAACCAATCATGAATCCCTTGCCTCACAGCAGGAGACGACCAAAGTCTGAGGTCAGGTTGTTGGTAGGCTCAGGCCTGCAGTGCAGACTCCTTCCTAGCTTCTGGGCTTGCTGTCCACCTTGGTTCTGTGGCTGCCTTACTCCAGTCTCCTCTCTCTCTCTCTCTTCAAATTTTTTTTTTAAATCTAATTTATTATCTGTTGGTATATTTCTAAATTCTGCTTCTAAGACCCCTTCTGTTTCATTGGTTTAATCCCCCCTGCTTAACACTCTATTCTATTTACATAAACCACTGTTAACTAAGCACCGCCCTACCTCCAGAGCATTGGTTTAATCCCACTGGTTCATACTCTCTTTTTGCTCTGCCATGTCTCCTTGTCACACCCTGATTTCCACCAATCTCTTTTTGCTCCACCCTCTCTACGTCACCTCCTGTTTTCACCCTACTTGGAGAGTGTATATACAGCTGCTCTGTCACCAGAATCATCAGAAGCACTTCACCAGGACTTGCGTCTCTAACAGGCTCTGGAGAGAGCCTCTAAGCTGATCTGCACTGGCAGCCCCAGGATATATAAGGACAGGATTGTGATTAGAGATAGTTTAGATTGCGCTGTATTCCACATGAATAAAGACTGAACTGCGTACCACTCAGCCATGAGCCCCTGGTCGTCTGTCTCCCGCCCGGAAGAAGCTAGACTGGCAACTGGTGCCCCGAACTGGGACTGGCAAATGGCGCCCTGAACAGGGACTGACAATTATCAATTTTTTTTTACTTCTTATTTTATTTATTATTAGATTGAAACAGAGAGAAATTGAGAGGTGAGAGGGAGAGAGCCAGAGAGACACCTGCAGCCCTGCTTTACAACTTGTGGAGCTTTCTCTGGGCAGGTGAGGACCAGGGACTTGAACCTGGGTCCTTGCACACTGTAGTGCGTGTGCTTAACCAAGTGCACACCGCCTGGCCCCTCCTCACTCTAGTCTCTGCCCCCGTTGACACACGATGTTTTCCTGCTCTAGACATCTGTTTAGAGGGACAGTAATTCATCCTATTGGCTGAAGAACTCACGCTGACGACTTCATCCCAGCTTGATTAAGTCTCTAAAAATATGCTGTTTCTAAATAAGGCCCCGTGCTAGGGTTTAGGACTGTCTCCTGGCGGATGAAAGTGAACCTAGAGCGGTGGGTCTTACTCAGTCTGACTCATGTGCCCAGTGTTGCTCAAAACCTGACCATCTCTTGAGCAGCATGGCCCGTTCACTGTGGATGACATCCAGTAGTAGGCAAAACCACAGAGAGAAGGGTTAAGGGTCCACTGGGGGGAATCTGACTTCTTGCAAGGAGAACTGGGAGGAAGGAATCTCCTGTTTCATATCTACTGAACTTCAGATTTAATAGAGACTATCAAGAACTCCTTCAGCGGGCCTTGTTATTTGTCATAAAGAAAAGAGGGGTGCTTCCCTTGGTATGGGAACACTTTGAATTTGGCTTTGCATCTTGTCTGCCTGGAGAAAAGAGAACACTGCCCTTCTCCCCTCCTGGGCCATCCTAGAACAAGGCCAGAAGCAGCTTCTAATGGTCTCTATGAGGTGAAATGGACAGAATCCTTTGGTCCGGCCTGGGTCACGTGTCTTCTACCCTCCCAGCCCAAAGCAGAGAACTGGGCAAGGGTTCAGCTTACTGTTGGTAGAGCCAAGGCGTCTGGGTTTTGCTGAACAGTCTGTCGACAAAGTCTGTCTGGAGACCACAGACAAGCTCACCACTGTATGGCCTGCTTGTGCAACCTCATTTTGGAATCACAGTATTGACAATTGTTGGCTTTATTGGGGCGGGAAGTGTTCTGGAAAAGAATAGGCATGCTCTCACTTGCCAACACGCCATGAGCTGAGGCTGGCAATCTGGACGTTGGGCAACATCTGGCCTAGGCCAGGACAACAAAAAGCCTGGTCCCTCTTGATGTGCTGGTAGGTCAAATACACTTCTCTTTTCTTTCTTTTTAAAAAATATTTTATTTATTTATTTATTTTCCTTTTTGTTACCCTTGTTGTTTTTATCATTGTTGTGGTTATTATTGTTGTTATTGATGTTGTTGTTGCCGGATAGGATAGAGAGAAATGGAGAGAGGAGGGGAAGACAGAGAGGAGGAGAGAAAGACAGACACCTGCAGACCTGCTTCACCACCTGTGAAGTGACTCCCCTGCAGGTGGGGAGCCAGGGGCTTGAACCGGGATCCTTACGCTGGTCCTTGAGTTTCGCGCCATGTGCGCTTAACCTGCTGTGCCACAGCCTGACCCCCACACTTCTCTTTTCTGAGCCTCTGTTTCAGCATAACTCCAAGGTCTAGTCTGTGCTTATATATATCTATATATATCTCGAATTTTCCAGAAATACAGCTACTGTGTCAACAGGTGCTAGGATTTTTGCTTTTATTTTGAATTTTACAGAGACTGTTGATCATTTCTGGAAAATAATTCACTCATTTCGATACCGTTGTGGGGGCACTTGCTGGCTAATGCCAACATCACTCAGTACTTAGAGGTTGTCATAATCATGGCGATTCTATGACTTCTTGATATATAAAAGGGTTTTCTTGTGCTTTCATCTTTATTACCATTAAGGAATTATATTGATTACATTTAGGGTAGTTGTATCACCTATGACTTTTCTCTCAGGACAATGGAGAGTACAAGCCACTGATAGCAAAGAAGGCACTGGGTCAAATTGAACTGAAAATCATTAATCTAGATCTCTCAGTTGATATGTTATTTCCTACAGAAAATCTTTTCCAAGCTTCTCCTAAGTCTGTAGAGGTGTCAGATAATGTTGCTTCACTTCCATTGAATGTTCTTTCTATCTATCATCTATCTCTATGCCTATCTCTTTTTCTCCTTGATTGCTAATTTTATATACCTTTGTGATAGATTATGTGTTTCATAGGGGAAATACTCTATATAATAATAACTATTTTTTAAGAAGTTATAGAGACAGAGAAATTGAGAGGAGAGAGAGAAGAGATAGGGAGAGAGATAGAGAGACACCTCCAGCCCTGCTTCACCACTCATGAAGCTTTCCCTCTGCAGGTGGGGACTAAGGGCTTGAACCTGGGTCCTTGCACACTGTAAGGAACCACTGCTGAACCAGGTGCACCACCGCCTGGCCTCCACTATATCTTTTCCATATGCAACCCTAAATTTTATTTTCTAAGTATTTGTTGCACACTGGATAGCCACTGCCAGTAAACTTCTGTGTTCCTTAGTCTTGGTTAGCCTGATTCCTCATCTTTTTCTATTTTGGTTTTGCATCTGATTTTCCTTTGAAAACCGAATCTTCTTTCTGAATTACTTAGGTCGAACTTAGTCTTCTGTTTCTGATGCCCAAAGTAATTTCTCCAGGGAATGACTTCTACGAGGTGTTTGTTTCCTTCTGACCTCACTTGGCCTCCTTTGCCTCATGACATCTTCTTTTCTTTCCCTTGAGACCATCCTGCCCAGACACCTCTAACTATTCTTAACAGTTTTCTATTAAACATTCCCATGTAAGCCTTCAGAAAAGTCACATGTCTGGAATTGTTGGAGTGTTGTCTTCTAAGGCTCCAGCCTCGTGCTCACTGTTGAGGAGTTGCTTGGGAAAGAGAGGTCTTGGGTGGTGACTTCCTCTGGTCTTCTGGGCTGGAGTCACAGCCTGTTCATCTTCATCCTGTCAGAGTTCGGGGGCATGGATGAGTACATTCACTGCACAAAGACCACCTGTAGGGTCTGGAAGCTGTCAATTTCTCTTTGGAACCTGTGACCCTTGATGGGAAGGGTTGTCATTTGTCCCGGTAGATGAGATGTGTGTGTGTGTGTGTGTGTGTGGTTAGCTTAAAGTCAACATTAAATGCAAATATCTCACCTGTAGAGGCAATGCCTTAGAACTTGCCATCCATTAATACCTAGGTGAGGGTTTGTTTCCAAGACTAGATGTATAGGCTCAAGCCAAGAGTTGGAAGACTGAGACAGAGGACAAGTCAGAGGACAAGAGGATGCTGGCGGGGCAGAAGGGACAAGTCTTACATGGCAGTTCCTGCCGGTGGGTGTGGAGCAGAGAGATGGGGACCCATGAGTGCTGAAGGAAGTGTGGCATGGAGAGCAAAAGAAGACAAGCAGAGGGATGTCCAACTCAGTAGATTTACTTGAACTCCTGTGCAGAGAGATTGTACAGCCTCGACCCGGTGTGTTTCTGCTTGCAAGAAGAATTCTTGATTAGTCTTTTTTTTAAAGACTCCCTCAGATTTTTAAGAAATATTTTATTTATTCCCTTTTGTTGCCCTTGTTGTTTTATTGTTGTAGTTATTATTATTGTTGTTGAGGTCATTGTTGTTGGATAGGACAGAGAGAAATGAAGAGAGGAGGGGAAGACAGAGAGGAGGAGAGAAAGACAGACACCTGCAGACCTGCTTCACCGCCTGTGAAGCGACTCCCCTGCAGCTGGGGAGCTGGGGGCTCGAACCAGGATCCTTGCACCCATCCTTGTGCTTTGCGCTACATGCACTAAACCCACTGCACTACTGCCCAACTCCCAAATTCTTGATTTTTACCAAAGCTCCAGGCTGACTTTTTCAGATAGAAAGATAGATTGGTTGATTGATAGGTGGATGGATGGATAGATAGATGGATAGATAGATATAGTTAGGCAGGAAGAGGGAAGAAAGAGATAGGGAGAGAGAAAGAGAGAGAGAGAGAGAGAGGAAGTAACAGAGAGACAGAGGGAAAGAAGAAACACACTATAGCACTCAAGCTTCCTTCTGCATTAGGGGGGCTGGGCTCTAAGATGCATCTTCTGCGTGATGGAGTACACACGTTAGCCAGGTGAGCTTGCTTGCTGGCCCAAACCAAGACTTCAGTGGTGAAGGTGCCCCGAGCATGTTATGGCAGACTCATCCTTTGTTACAAAACTGCTTTCTTTTTTGTGCCATGAGTCATCCAGTCTCAATGCAAACTGATTTTAGATTGTTTTCAGAAAAGTTCCCACTCCAAGACACATTGTCATGATATGTGCCATTTATTGTAAGTGACTAGTTTACAGTATCTGCATCATGAATCTCCACTGTCGGGGGCCGGGCGGTAGCTCTGCGGGTTAGGCGCACATAGTAAGAAGCGCAAGGACCTGCTTAAGGATTCTGATTGAGTCCCGTCTCCCCACCTGCAGGGGGGTCGCTTCACAGGCGGTGAAGCAGGTCTGCAGGTGTCTGTCTTTCTCTCCCCCCCCTCTGTCTTCCCTTCATCTCTCCATTTCTCTCTGTCCTATCCAACAACAAGGACAACAATAATAACAACAACAATGGTAAACAACAAGGGCAACAAAAGGGAAAAATGACCTCCAGGAGCAGTGGATTTGCAGTGCAGGCACCAAGCCCCAGCAGTAACCCTGGAGGCAAAATAAATAAATTAATTAAAAATAAATAAGTAAAAAAATCTCCATTGCCTATTTATTTATTTTTGTTTTTTTGATAGAGACAAAGAGGGAAATGGACAGGAAGGTAGAGACCACAGCATGAAGCTTCCTTCAATACTATGAGGGCCGGGCTTGAACCTGGGTTGTGTACATGACAAAGCAGCTCCCTACCCAAGTGAGCTATGTCATTGGCCCTCTTCATTGCCTTTTTTTGAGTTCTCTAAGGGCATCTATATTGACCCTCTCTAGGAACTGAATGTGCTGAGTACAACTGAGTCTGGGTCCGGTCCGTCAGGGAGTGATCTTAAGAGTTTCAGTTTCTCACACAACCCAAGGTTAGCTAGCTATTGCCAGACCAAGCAGGCGTGTGTGCAAGTTGACTGGAGAAAAAAAAAAATCTCCTCAGCATCTGTCTGAATAAACATCTGTACAGCGGCTGATGGAGGCTGGCCGTGTGTTGGCTACCCTACACAGCACTGACCATCTCCAGCACCTCCTTAGACATGTTCTCCTGGTCAGCCCTGGATTACCAGGAAGCGGAAGCGGCCTCTGGGTTTACAAAGCTCAGCCTTGCCTGTGGCTGGATGCTCTCAACACTGGGAAACAGCAGGTCTGAGGAAGGAGGAGAAGGAGTTTGCTGCTGCTGAAGACACACTGTGGACGGCATGACTTGAAAGAGTGACTTTCGGGAGTCGAGCGTTAGCGCAGTGGGTTAAGCACAAGGACAGGCATAAGGATCCCGGTTTGAGCCCCCGCCTCCCCACCTGCAGGGGAGTCTGCAGGTGTCTGTCTTTCTCTCCCCCTCTCTGTCTTCCCCTCCTCTCTCCATTTCTCTCTGTCCTAGCCAACAATGATGATAGCAATAACAACAACGATAAACAACAAGGCAACAAAAGGGAAAATAAATAAATACATATTTAAAAAAAAGTGACGTTCCTCTTTCCTTGATTTAACATAACCAAGAAAAGAAGAGGCTTGAGGAAACTATCACCTGCAGAACGTGGATAAAGTTAACCCTTCACCTGAGTCCATTAAAGCCTGGGAAGGGAGGTGAATCTGGAACTCCTGTCAGCACTTACTCTGTATTCATGCTCATAATGGTTTCCCTTCTCCTGCTTCTCCTTCTTCACCGAGACAGTGCCAGTAAGGGGGTGGGGTGGGGGGAGAGTCCAGAACTAGGTTAAATATGGTGACTCTAAGCTTTTATCCTTAAAGTAACTTTGCCACCAGGTTTCTTGGGCATTAAATGCCAACTGCTTTTGCTTGAAGAGTTTTCTTTTTTTTTTTTCCTTACTGTGTTTCTCTCTTGCCTCTTTATCCTTCCAGGTACATTTAAATCTGGAAATCTCCCTCCCAAAACAAGTTGATCTGAATGGTGGGAAGGTTTTCCTGTTGAGAAAGGAAAGGCTATCTGAAAGCCACTGATGAGTATTTAACCTCCCCTGAGAAGGAACAATGAATGACTCAGCATTCACTGGGCTATGACTCAGAAGGCGCGTGGCCTTTTACAAGGAAAAAGACAATCATCAATTTCATGGCCGCATATGCGGTCGTGACTACTTCCAGGGACTTGACAATTATCTGTTACCCATTCCCTGATTAATTAAGAGCTTACTCCCGCCCCCCCCCCACCCCGCCCAGATAATGTGAACAATAGCACAGTGTTCCAAGCTGCCTATCCTATTTCCTCAGGACAAAGACTCAAGCTCATGGTAATAGAAAACTCAGGATCTGGCATTCCAGATTTCTTGCCTCCCAAGCCAAATACAGTAGGCACCCATCAGTCTTAACAGACTTACATTTGCTGTAAGCTGGGATAAGGCCCCTACCGCAAAGCCAACATTTTGTTTCGTATATTTTGTCTGTTAGCTCCAGCATCATCACTCTTGTAAAGAAAAAAAGAAAAAAAAAGAAAAGAAAAGAAAAAAGAAAAGATTTGTACAAATAGTGAACAAGGCTGAAGGGGAAGAAATGTCTGAATCAAGCCCCATATTTTAGGGTATCAATGCTTGATTTCCCTTTTCAAAAGAACAGGGTTTTTGTTTGTTTGTTTGTTTTTTATCCTGATGTTGACCTAGAGGTAGGTCTCTGATCCGTCTCTACTGCTTTTTGCATCAGCGCTTCCAGGCTCTCCTCTCCCTTCCTCTTCTCCAACTCCCTGCAGCTGAAGGCCATGTCCATTTCCTGACCCTTGTTATGGCCACTTACACCCAGAGTGGCTGCTGGTCTTTGCAGCACCATGATTCCCTACTCCACGGTGACTGAAATATGCATGTGGGTCGTTCTTTCCATACTACAATCCCTCAGTTCTTGATCATGTCCTCAAAGCTCACATTCCCACCTTTTGCTTCATTTTCCTTTTAATTTTTTTATTGGTTTATTTATTAAATAGAGACAGAGAGAAACTGAGAAGGGGGGGGAAATAGAGAGGGAAAGAGACAGAGAGACACCTGCAGCCCTACTTCACCACCCATGAAGCTTTCTTCCTGTAGGTGGGGACCGGGGACTTGAACCTGCATCCTTGTGTCTTGTTATGTGTGAGCTTAACTAGGTGCGCCACTGTCTGGCGCCTTCTTTTCCTTTTCTCTTTTTTTTTCTTTCCTTTCCTTTCCTTTCCTTTTTCCTTTTCTTTTCTTTTTCTCTTCTCTTCATTTCATTTCATTTCTTTTCTTTTCTATAAAAGAGAGGAGAGAGAGAATATGGTAGTGCCATGTGGTGCGGATCAAACCCGGTCTCATGTGAGCACAGCACATGCTCTTACCTGGTGAGCTACCCCTTGGCTCACACCATCTTGTTTCTTGTTCCGTGCTTACGATCTTCAGTCAGTGCCAACTCCATGACCTCCCTTTCCTGCCACATCCTCCATCCCTGTCCCCTCTCTCCCTTTGTTCCCTTCTCTCCTGTGCTTTGACCCAGCAGCTCACTGGTTCTGTTGTCCTTCCATGGTCTCTCATTCCTCCCAGTCTTCTTTCGTCTCTAAACTGCAAGAGATGATGCTGTTCATTTTAATTGGCAAGTTTGTTCTCCCTCCTATCCACACTGACTTACAGAAAACAATGGCGTTGCCACTTAGAGTCACAGTGAGATTATCAGTTCCTTCCCTCTTGCTGTCAGCTGTCCTTTGACAGGAGGTGAAGCCCCTGTCGGTGCCCCTGAGGTCCCTGTGACATGTTCCCTCCCTGTCCTCACTCACTGCACCCACCTTACACAGCACAGTCAGGTCCTGCTTCTCAGAATGGAAGTGGGAGTGTTCTTGCCATGGCTCACAGACAAGCTCAAGTGCTTGGCATGCAATGCCCTGCCCGCTGGCATCACCCACTCACCTCTGCTGCTTCGCGCCAGGGGACGCGCCTCTCGGGCCCTGCACATGTGCCTCCAGCTGTAACCCTTTGTGGCGTGCTCCTGTGTCCGTGCTGCCGTGACACTCTGTGGGTCTGTCTACCTGGTAAACACTTGCCCAGGAATGAGCTGGCGGGCTCTTTCCCACCCATCCCCGTGGCTGCTCTCATCACACACTGGGTGGGGGTAACTGCTTTCTCTTCTGGACCCTCCTACTCCGTTGTCAACATGTCTCTCTCACAAGACGTAGAACGACTTCTTTGAATACTTGTCTATGTGTCGAACTTGCCTGTGGGCACAGAGGCTGGTCCTGCCTCTTGCCTGATGGAACCAATGAATCAAGTGCTAGACGGTTTCTTTCATTTGGGTCTTGAGCTCAGGGACAGGTTGAAGAAATGGGCAGGGTAGTGATTTCTTAATTAATTCATTAGTTGTTGACTCCAGGGGCTGGGTGCTGTCACTATGGATACCTCCTGGTGGCCATTCCCCGCCCTCCTTTTTTTGTTTTGTAGGACAGAACAGAGAGGCATTCAGAGAGGAGAGAGTGGTAGAGAGGGAGAGAGAAAGACAGACATCTGCAGACCTGCTTCACTCCTTGTGAAGTGTCCCCCTGGAGGTGGGGAGCCAGGGGGGCTCAAACCCGGATCCTTGCACAGGTCCTTGCACTGAGTACTGTGTGTGCTTAACTGGGTGCACTACAGCCCACCCCCTTACTTATTTATTTACCTACCAGAGCACTGCTCATCTCTGGCTTATGGGGATGCCAAGGATTGAACCTGGGACTTTGGAACTTCAGGGCTGAGAGTCTGTTGCTTAATCGCTATACTATCTCTCTGGCTGAAGGTAGCAATTTTTTTTTTAAAGGATGAACAGTAAACAAACGGGTGAAGTGATAGCAATTTGACATTTTTTCCAAAGCGGGTTATCTACTCAGGTGATTCTCAAGAATCAGTGTGCTGCGGGGAGTAGGCTCTCTGGTTTTCAGAGCAGGATTCTGAACCCAGTGACACCTGCCCCTGTGACACGGCCCAGAAGACTAGGCAGGACGCTTAACCGCTGTGATCACAGCTGCTGAGCAGATGAACAAATGTGCAGATTGGTTTGGCTGAAACTCTGCTTCATAATGGAGCCCAGGTCTTGCAGTGAAGACTCTGCACTTGGCTTTGCTCCGCTGCCAGTCCCTGTCCTTCGTTTCCTTCTTCCATCCCAAGGCCTGTCCTCTGGTCCATGTTGTGTTGTGTCTTTACAGGGTAGATGCCCTGAGAGGGGCTCCGGAGTTGAGAATGGGGACCTGGGTTAGACACGGACAGAACCTGACTCTGTAAACATGGGCCAGGCACTGGCCCACCTGGTTAAATGCACACATTACAGTGCACAAGGACCTAGGTTCAAACCCCCAGTCCCCACCTGCGGGGGGGAAGCTTCATAAGTGGTTAAGCAGCTGCAGGCGTCTCTCTGTCTCTTTCCTTCTCTGTCTCCTCTACCCCTCTCAATTTCTGTCTCTATCCAATAATAAATAAAGATAAGAACACACACAACAGACAAATCCCTTTGTCTTGCACTCACCCTCTTATTGTCTTATTTGCTTCATTGACTGTTGGGTACTTACACAGATGCTCAAGTCTTAAAAAAAATATGAATCTAGCAGCGGCCATAAATAATTCAGTCTATCCTGGCTGGGCCCTGCCAGTGCAGTGATATTACACATTCAGAGGTGTATCAGGCACATAGAATGAGTACCTTTCCTGTGCTAAGTCACCAGCTGCCAGGTCTGAGTGTTTCCCTGACCATCTGGGTGCTGAGCCCTGGGCTCATTCCCCAGCAGGGAACAGAGTCACTGCTTTCCCACCCCCGAGCCTCTAAATGTTATGATGGGTTATTAATAATAATAATTTTAAAATTATTATCTTTATTTATTTGATAGAGACCACCAGAAATTGAGAGGAGAGGGGGAGATAGAGAGGGAGAGAGACACCTGCAGCCCTGACCCACTGGATCATTATGGGGAGCAGAAGGTGGAAGGTCTGGCTTCTGTCATTGCTTCTCCACTGGACATGGGTGTTGGCAGGTGGATCCACACCCCCATCCTGTGTCTGTCTTTCCCTAGTGGGGCAGGGCTCTGGGGGAGGTGGGGTTCCAGAACACATGGGTGAAGTCATCTGCCCAGGGAAGTCAGGATGGTGTCATGGTAGCATCTGCAGCTTAGTGGCTCATAGCTGGCATTTGTATATTCAGACATTCTACATTGGTTTGGCCTAGAACCAAACTGTATGAAGACAGACAGGTGCTGCCTGTGGCTGAGTGTGAACTGTCAGCTCCCAAGTCCCAGTTTCTCAAGGATCTGTGCTGTCTCCAGTGAGAGGCCCGAGGAACCAGCCCTGAATGGGGAATGGCAGCTCTCAAAGGAAGAGTCTTAAGAGAACAGCACTGACGGCCTGTGGCCCCTGGGTTCTGCCAGATGACTAGTCCACCCATTTGCTTTCTCCACTCCTGCTCAAACATCTCCCAAGATGGAGACTCTAAAATCTCTGCTCCAGGCCTCAGTGCTCCAATAGGAGAAGGTTTCCCCCTGCCCCCTCCCCCCGTTCCCCCTAGCTTCAATTGACAATTGTTCTCACCTTTCCTAGTTCTCTGTGAGAGATAAACTGTCCATCAGCACTGTCTGAAGGAAGACACGCTTGTACTTGCTATTATTAAAAGGTCATTGTGGGTGGCAGTGTGGTGGTTAAGCTCACATAGTACCACGCACATAGAACCACGGAAGGATCCCGGTTCGAGCCCCCAGTCTCCCCTAGTCAGGGGCGGGGTTGTTGCTTTACAAGCGGCAAAGCAGGTCTGCAGGTGTCTCTCTTTCTCCCTCTCTCTCCTTTCTCAATTTCTCTCTATCCTGTCCAACAAAATGGAAAAAAGAAATGGCCACCAGGAGCAGTGCATTTGTAGTGCAGGCACTGGGTGTCCACTGGGGAAGCAGTGTGGCAGGTCGGTGAGCACAGGCTGGGTTGGTTGCAGATGGTCAAGACACCCCCACCCCACCCACCCCGACTGGGATGACCTTTCAGGCTGGGAAGTGGGAGCTGTGGGTGCAGGGATTGTAAAGTGAAGCCCTGAAGGTGGACAGCTGCCATGGAAGCAGGAGATGGGCCCTAGTTGGTTCCTTTTTGCTGTTGTTGTTTATTTATTTATTTCCTTTTGTTGCCCTTATTGTTTTATTGTTGTAGTTATTATTGTTGTCGTCGTTGTGGGATAGGACAGAGAGAAATGGAGAGAGGAGGGGAAGACAGAGGGGGAGAGAAAGACAGATACCTGCAGACCTGCTTCACCGCCTGTGAAGCGACTCCCCTACAGGTGGGGAACCAGGGGCTCAAACCAGGATCCGTATGCCGGTCCTTGCACTTTGTGCCACGTGCGCTTAAGCCTCTGCACTACTGCCCGATTCCCCTTTGGTTCCTTTTTGTGAGTGGGCTGGACATGCTTTGGGCTGCCTGAGGAGACATTTCCATGTCAGGGCTGCTCAGCTGGCAGTAACCAGGGGGACGCCAGGGCTCTCCTCTCTGGCTTCTCTCCTCAGATTGGGGTGGGGTTCAGGGCATCAGGAAGGAAGCTTCTGGTCCTGGGTGCGAACCTGGGCTTCTGGAAGGTACCTGTGGGGCTGGGTCAGGGGATGCTGCCCAGAGCAAGGGGAGGACGGGTTCTCTGAGAGTGACCCTCTTGTCTAAATGAACATGAGGGCCATCTTGGTGGAAGGGGCAGAGAGCTGGGCCCTTGAGTTCCCTTTCCAGCTGCAGCTTTTTAAATCTAATGTGGTCCATTCAGGAGGAGGCCTGTCTGTCTGTGGCAGCTTGGTCTGCACACTGACAGGGGACAGAGAGGGGGAAGAAGAGACCAGGAAGGAGGAAGTCTCTGCAGGGTTGGCCGTGACTGAACAGGAAGGCCTTGGCTATGCTCCCGCCCCCGCAGGCCACCCCCTCAGGTCCCACCTTTGGGTGCTCCTCAGCACGCAGGGCTGCTCTGAGCACCCTCCTGCCCTCCCTCCATGTCTCCCAGAGCTGCTCTGCAGGGGGAAATGGAGTTGACATAATGTCCGTTGTGTGCTGGTTTCCTGGCCTCTCCAATTACTGTGACTCACCTCCCAGGAAACTGATACTTGGCTGTGGGCCGTGCAGGGGGGCAAAAAGACATCTTGGATGGCCTAGGGAGAGACGGTGGGAGAATGTTCCAGAACCGTTGGCCTTGGAAGGTTTCCCTGTCTGCCAGGGGAGCAGGCTTCAGAGGTGATGGGCCTGTGCGGGCCTCCACGGAGCTTCCACTGAAGCCAAACAAACCCCCCCCTTCTCCACCAAATCCCTGTGACTACAGTGACTAAACAGTGATTACCACTCTTCTCTCCCTCCCTCTCTCTCTCTCTCTTCTTTCTTTCCATTTGTTATTTGTGGTTAATAGTAGTTACAAGATTTTGAGATTACAGTGGGTCGTTGCACCCCACACCTCCCACCGAAGCTCTGTTCCTTCTCGAGAGCTCACTCAGACCCTGTGAGCATTACCTCCCACAGTCCCATGCCCCTGAGGCCTGGATCACGGCTTCACAGGAAAGGAAACGGAGGCCCAGGTCTCTGAGGAGGCCTGTTTGGGGTTTGCAGAAGTTGAGCAGGATAATCTTAACCCAGGCTGGATCAGTGTGGAAGCCTGGGCTTACCTTGCTTGCTTGTTTTAATTCTCTTTATTTATTTATTGGATAGAGACATCCAGAAATTGAGGGGGAGGGAGGAGAGAGAGAGAGAGATACACCTGCAGCCCTGCTTCACCACTCCTGAAACTTTCTCTCTGCAGGTGGGGACCAGGGGCTTGAACCTGGGTCCTTGTGCACTGTGATGTGAACACTTAACTAGGTGTGCCACCACCTGCCCCCCCCTTTTGCAGTGTCTTGAACATATGTGATTTTTCACTGTACCCAGGCTGACTTATTTATTTTTCTTTTCCACTCTGATAGTTGGAGGGAGGGAGGGATATATATATATATATATATATATATATATATATATATATATATATATATGGAGAGAGAGAGAGATCAAGGCAAGCACCCTACCTCCCAAGCTATTTCTCCAGTTGCAGCCTCTGCACATATTATGTCTTTGTCCTCTTAGAACTGAAGACTCTAAGAGGCATTTGTCCATGTGAGTGACTCTTCCGTGGGTTTCATTTGAGAAGGGCCTCCAGCCACCTTCCCCCTCTTCCCCAATCTCTCATTTCCTTCTGACTCGCAAGTCATATGTCCTGGAACTGACCCATGTCCTCCCCTCTTCTTGCCCTCTAAGGGCTGGCCCAATTTTGGGGAGAGGAGCCAAGGCCTCTGTCCCGTTTTCTGGCTGACAGTGCAGATTTTCTGATGTGGTCACTCTCTCCGGCATACGTGCCTTACCCGGAGTTTGCTGCCGAACTGAATTTTCAAAACAACCTTCCAATATTATCGTGGCTGCAAGAGTTCGAGTCCTAATAAAAGCAGCACCCTTGAAGCTACGGCATGTGAGCCACTTAAAAGGGGAGATGTTGAGAAAAACAAACAAGCCCCACCTCCGTGTCTCCAGAGTGTGTCGCCTCTCTGGGCCTGTGGGACAGCTTCCATGCTGTTGCTGCATCCTGGCCAGGGTCACCGGGGATGGTCCCTGATGCTTTCCCTGCAGCAGGGATGGAAATGTCTCGGGCAGGTGTCAGAGGCAACTGCAAAGGCAACGTGGCAGAAGGCAGCCAAGGAAAAAAAGTTCCAAGCAGCTTTGAGATCTAGTGATCTCTCACATCCCTTGCTGGTCACAGCAGGCTGGAAACTGATTAGAATGAATTAGCTTTTTTTTTTTTTTAAATCAGGTAACAATTTTATAGCCAACTATATTTATGTATTTTAATTGAGGACATTAATGGTTTATAATCAACAGTAAAATATAGTAGTTGGTCCATGTGTAACATTTCTCAGTTTTCTGCATAACAATCTAACCCCTCCCACCTAGGTCCTCCTCTGCCATCATGTTCCTGGACCTGATCATTCCCCGTCCCCCCGCCACCCCCCACCCCAGAGGCCTTTACTTCGGTGCACCAACTCCTGTCCACGTTCTGCTTTGTGTTTTCCCTTCTGTTCTGATTTCTCAACTTCTGTCTCTGAGTGGGATCATCTCATCTTCATCCTTCTCTTTCTGGCTGATCTCACTTCACAGGATTCTTTCCAGTTCCATCCAAAATGGGGAGAAGAAGATGAATTCATCATTTTTAATAGCTGAGTAGTATTCCACTGTGTATCTAGACCACAACTGACTCAACCACTCATCTGTTGTTGGATGCCTACATTGCTTCCAGGGTTTGGTTATTACAAATTGTGCTAAGTAGCTAAATATTTTCTCCCTTTCTTTCTTCTTTCCTTCCTTCCTCTCTCCCTCCCTTTCTTTCTTTCTTTCTTTCTTTCTTTCTTTCTACCTTTATTCCTTTCTGTCTTTCTTTTTCTTTTAACCAGAGCACTACTCAGCTCTGGCTTGTGGTGGTGCAGGAATGAAATTGAACCTGGGAGTTCAGAGCCTCAGGCACAAACATATTTTTTGCAGAACCAACATGTTACCTCCCCAGCCCTGCCAAATATATATTTTTCTTGTGGATTAAACTTGATAACTTATGATTCTTTAGGAGAAAACACAATAACTTATTTTGGTTGGTGCATTACTCAGAAAGTCCATTTCCTCCTCTTACCCAAACCAACTCCTCCAAACCCTGGCTACCCAGCCTGAGCTGTCAATTCCAGCTTCACGAAAAGAAATTAATGCAGTTGATTAAGTAGATTAAATAACCTCACCAGCCGTAGAAGTGCAGAAACTGACATGTGTGCAACTTTTGTGAATTTCCATCACTGCACAAAACGGATAAAGCTTCTTATGTTCTCTCCCGGGCCACTTACGTGGCTTGTGGGTGATTTAAGGTTACGGTCAGAATCAAAATGTTGTTGTTGGCACTGATCAGAGTGTCAAGTTACCAGTGTTTCTCACCACATGGCTTTCTCATTTCCAAAAAGGTAAGGAAAGAAAAGGAGCTAATTTAACATGTTTCGTGCCACACTGCCCCAAAGGCTTTGGGTGTGCCTGATGTTCTCTGAGTGACGTGGTGGGAGAGGCTATTTCTTCCTGCTAGCCAAGACCTTGCACCTTAAAGACCTTGCACCTTTGTAGATGCTGCCTTGCACAAAGTGAAATGGGGGGGGGGGGTGTCAGGCCATGGTGCAGGTGGTTAGGTGCACATAGCACGAAGCACAAGGACCTGCACAAGGATCCCAGTTCAAGCCCCCCCCCCCCCGCTCCCCACCTGCAGGGGAGTCGTTTCACATGCGGTGGAGCAGGTCTGCAGGTGTCTGTCTTTCTCTCCCCCTCTCTGTCTTCCCCTCCTCCCTCTATTTCTCTCTGTGCTATCTAACAGCAACAGCAATGGGGAAAAGATGGCCTCCAGGAGTGATGAATTTATAGTGCAGCCACTGAGCCCCAGCAATAAACCTGGAGGCAAAAAAAAAATAAATGGTGTCACCAAAATCAGTCTGTTTGTGAGGCTGAAAGAGACTTCACACTTTGTTTCTCCTCATTGACAGAGGTGACAGAAACCCAAATGGATCAAATTGCTTGAGGCCAAAACGCTGATTAGCGGACAGCTCCCTGCCCAGCTCTCCTCCCCACAACCTAGCCTCCTCTTCACAAGCAGCTAAGCTGACTTAGCCTCCTGACCATTTGGGGCAGATTGTCTTAATTGGTTTTTATTTTATCTTTTGCCACCAGGGTTATCTGGGGGGTCTTGGTGCCTGCAGGATGAATCCACTGGTCTTGGTGGCCACCACCTCCTCCCCCCCTTTTAAAATTTGATCATATAGATGGAAATTGAGAGAGGAGGAAGCCGCATGGTGGCACACTGGGTTAGAGTACATAGTAAGAGGGGGTGGGGTGGTAGCGCAGCTGGTGTAAAGATACCGGTTCAAGCCCCTGGCTCCCCACGCGGTGAAACAGGTCTTCAGATATCTATCTTTCTCTCCCCCTCTCTGTCTTTCCCTCCTCTCTCCATTTCTCTCTGTCCTATCCAACAATGACAACATCAATAACAACAACAATAATAACTACAACAATAAAACAATAAGGGCAACAAAAGGGAAAATAAATAAAAAAGAAAAGTATATATATATATGTATATATATATATATATATATATATATATATATAATCCATCTACCATCAGTAGGGAAGAGGAAGACAGTGGCAGGAGGGTAATTTGTGCTCAGGGCATGCTGACAGCTGGACATAAGAAGCGGAGGAGTCAGCCAGGGAGAACTTGAATGTCACCTGGTTGGTACAAGTCTGCTTCAGAACTCTGATTCACAAGACACACTTTTAAAAAAAAAAATTATGTATCTATTTATTATTGGATATAGACAGAAATTGAGAGGGGGAAGGGAGATAGAGAGGGGAAAAGACAGAGACCCCTGCAGCCCTGCTTCACCACTCATGAAGCTTCCCTCCCTCTGTAGGAGGGGACCAGGAACTTGAACCCAGGTCCTTGTGCACTGTCATGTGTGCGCTTCACCAGGCGCGTCGTCACCACCAGGCCCTCCAAGATGAATTTCTTATCAGGCCTGTTACGCTGACCCAGGAGATAGGACTCAAAGATTTTCAGGAGAATTCATTGGCTCCAGTTGTTAAGAAGCCAGAGAGCAATTGCTTATATGCCACAGTGAGTATTGTAGGGTGGTCATGACTTGTGCGGCAGAGAGGGAAGTTTCAGGTCTTTCTTCCTTCCGGTGACCTTTCCCAAGCTTGGTGAACAGTGATGAATGGGTCACAGTGGGTCACAGTTGAAGATACTGGCTGACCACTTCACAGCCCAGCCATACATTGTCAGGGCAGCCACCATGTTGTCCCTTCTTTTCCTTACTGTTGGTAAGGCTAAGATCTTCCTTACACATCTCTTGTCCACTGCAGGTGCTTGGGGGCTACTGAAGGAGACAGGAGTGTCTGGTTTGGAACCTGTGCGGAGTGGTCCAATCTAGGCTTGGTTTATATGAGTCCAAGTCCTGATAGTAGTAAAGGGCTTCCTCAGTTATCCTTTATTGCTTGGAATTCCTGGTGAGAACCCTGCTTTGGGAATGTTGCCGCTAGAAGTGTGATTGGCAGGGCAGAGTCCCAGTATTTCACACTCATGTTTTCAATAGCTCCTCTCCTGCCAAGTAGCGGTTAAGAAAGTGGTGAAACCACCAAGCAACTGTTGGTTTGTGAACATTCCAAGTAGCAGATGCAATTCTGGACAAGAATTCCTTAGCATCCTCTAATGGCAAATAGAATCCAAATGAACAGCAAAGCATTTAAATCTTTTTATTGATTGATTTCTTTTTTTTTTTTTTTTTTAAGAATTTATTCATGAGAAAGATAGGGAGGAGAGAGAGAACCAGACATCACTCTGGTACGTGTGCTGCCGGGGATCGAACTCAGGACCTCATGGTTGAGAATCCAATGCCCTATCCACTGTGCCACCTCCCAGACCACTTGACTGATTTCTTTATTTTAGAGAACAGAGAACTTGAGAAGGGGAAGGGAGATAGGGAGAGAGAAGATGCTGGACAGTGGTTCATCTGGTAGAGTGCACATGTTACAGTGCACAAGGTTTAAGCTCCTGAGCCCCACCTGCAGGGGGGTAGGGGAGCTTTATGAGTGGTGAAGCTGGTCTGCAGGTGTCTCTCTTTCTGCCTCCATCTATCTCTCTCACCCCTCTCAATTTGCCTCTGCCTATAAATAAATAAAGAGAGAGAGAGAGAGAGACCTGTAGCACTGTTTCACCACTTTCAAAAAGCTTTCCCCCTGCAAGTGGGAGTAAGAGGCTTGAACCCGGTCCTTGTGTGTTGTAACCTGTGTGCTCCAGTGGGTGAACCATCCCCCGGGCCTGTGTAGAAGGTTTTATGAGCACATAAACACTAGTGTCAGATGGTGAACTGAGGTGCCCTTCCAGGGCAGACACAGCACCTTGGGATAAATGGTCCCTGAGACGGGCAGCCACTCGCCTCAGAGTGAATTTGTTTAAAAAACACTAGTCCTGGGAAAGCAGGATGTAGGACCACAATGATAAGGAGAGAACAAAAACAATTTTGAAAGGTTTGAAGGATTTGTGACGTCCTGCCCAGAACTTCGCACCCCTGACACCACTAAGTCTTTCTCTCGGTTGAGCCCTTGGCCTGGGGGAAGCCACGGTGAGTTTGACAAATGCCATGTACAGGCTTGCATTGCACTGGCCCTGCTTTGAGGGCACAGGAGACTGATATGCAGCGTGTGAGTGCAATAAGGAGTTCTTAAAACAACACACGCCAGCGAATGAAGGAAAGACCCTTTTCCCAGGCCCCTTTCTCTGTGACGAAACTTGGACAAGCACAAACTGACATCCTGTATGAAAACACAGCTTAAAAAAACACTTATTTCTCTCTTGAAATATGGAAGCCCCGTTGACCACAGAGTTACGAATTTAATTCTGTTTCTGTGAGTAGCCTGTAATGGGATATGCAAGGATAAGCATCCTTGAATATGTATTTTAAATACTGTTGCTGTTGATTCATTCAGTCGGTGGGTGCGGTGAGTGGATTTGAGAGAAGAGGAAAGGGACTGAGAAATGAGGAAGGGAGGAGTGGCGAGTGAAGGAAAGGAGGGGTTGCCATAACAATTCCTTGCTCTGAAATGATGAGTGACGGTGATTGATATCGTTGGCTGAATGCTGGTGATTGATTCATTAAGACGGGTAAAATAACACGGCCAAAATAAATGTGTGTGAGCTATTTCCTCCTTGAGTTATATTTGATACTTAGGTTGTCTGTCTTACTTTTGTTGATTTACAAGATTGTAAGATAATAGGGGTATAACTTCATACATTTCTTACCATCAGAATTCCATATCCCATCCCCTCCATTGGAAACTTCCCTATTCCTTATGCCTCTCTGGGAATATGGACCAAAAAAAAAAATAGGGGGAGGTCTAGAAGGTGGGAGGTCTGACTTTTGTAATTGCTTCTTTGTTGGAAATGGATGTTGGCAGATGGATCCATACTCCCAGCTTGTTTCTGTCTTTCTCTAGTGGGGCAGGGCTCTGGAGAGGTGGGGTTCCAGGATGCAGTGGTTGAGGTCATCTGCCCAGGGAAGTCAGGATGGCATCATGGTAGCATCTGCAGCTTGGTGGCTGAAATAGAGTAAGATGGAAAGCAGGTCAAAAATGTTTCATGAACAGGAATCATAAAGCAGGAGTGGAGCAGATGGAAGTAGGGGCCTTATGGCAGAATGAAGCTGGGAAGCCTATTTTAGGAATGTTCCTGGGAGCCTATGTCTTAATAGTCTTTACTTAAGCTTGATAATCTCACATGGGGGTGGACTAGTGATGTTGTCTGGGAAGATGGTGTCAGAGCTGAAAGAAGAACTAGGGAGCAGGATTAGAGCAGAGAGCTGCTTGCAAACTTGAAGAAGATCTATAAACACAGTGATCTAACTCAGGGTCCATGTCTGTTCATATTGAGCACAGAAGCCTGTACAACTCCGCGCCCTTGTCAGAAGGTTGTCTGTTTAACAAAAAGAGATCGGATCTACTCTTTCATATTGACCCAGCTGAGGTAAAGAACAAACACCTCATCACAGACCCCTGCAAGCGTCAACCCGGCTTTGACCTAGCACGTTATGATTGGGCCCTCCTCAATCGCTATCGAACAGGCCATGGCCGGTGCGCCGCTATGTTCCATCGCTGAGGAGCCAGAGACGACCCGAACTGCCCCTGCGGCTCCAGACAGACTATGACCCACATAGTCAACGACTGCCACCTCTCCAGATTCAAAGGAGGTCTCGAAACTTGACATCAGGCTCAACCTGACGCTGTTGACTGGCTACAGAAGAAGGGCAAACGCTAGAAGAAGAAGAAGATTGACTCAGTCCTCTTCTCAGCAAGACCTTTTCTGAGTAGCTCTGGCCAGAAAAATTTTATCTCCTTAGCATTTAGAATTTTAAAAAAAAAATTTATTTATTTTCCCTTTTGTTGCCCTTTGTTTTTTTTGTTTGTTTGTTTGTTTGTTTTTTGCCTCCAGGGTTATTGCTGGGGCTCGGTGTCTGCACCACGAACCCACTGCTCCTGGAGGCCACCTTTTCCCTTTTGTTGCCATTGTTGTCTATCGTTGTTGTTAGTATTATTGTTGTTGTTGTTGGATAGGACAGAGAGAAATGGAGAGAGGAGAAATCGAGAGAGGAGGGGAAGATCGAGACGGGGAGAGAAAGATAGACACCTGCAGACCTGCTTCACCACCTGTGAAGCGACTACCCTGCAGGTAGGGAGCCGGGAGTTGGAACCAGGTTCCTTGTGCCAGTCCCTGCACTTCGTGCCATGTGAGCTTAACCACTGCACTACCGCCTGACTCCCTCCCCTTAGCATTTCTCCCTCTATATTATCTTCTTTAAATGAATCCCATGGAGCTCGCTACTCTGCATTCTGTGTAGTTGATCCTTGATGGGCACTTTCAGGAAGCCTGGTATCTGGGCAAGTCTGGCTCTGTTTTCAATACTTTATGTTTTCATGGTACTGATAGAAGATCCAAACTATGCATTTTATTGTTCTGATTTCATGCCACTAGACTTACTTACTTCTTTATTTTTAATTTTCTCCTTTCTCATGTGGGTACATGAACATGCTTTGAAGACTAATGAGTGAGTGTGGTTTGACAGACACACTTAAATACAAAAATCTCTTTCTAAACTAAGACAGTGTGGCGATCGATTAAAAAATAGACCAGCTGATAGTGAGGTGGAAGTGGTTCAAAGTTAACTTTTAAGTTCTTTACACCTGCAAGTATATTTGCAAACTGAATTCCTCGTGGCCAAATGAGAAATGATTTGGATGAAATGTTGTGGAAATTTTTTCTTTCTTTCAGTGAGACATCTCATTTATTGGGGGTACAAGCAAGCAGATATACACAAACAGTTAAGGAAGAGAAGAGGTCTTTTACTAATTATTAAGTCATACACAATACAGGGATAAGTCTTTGATTTGACCATTAAGGGGAAGTTACCTTACTAATCATTCAACCATACACAATACAGGGCTAAGTCTTTGATTTGACCATCACTGGGAAGTTACCGTATAAGGTCTGATCTACAGGTAAATTGTGAGCACCTCAGGGCAGGGGGGAAAGGGGGGGCCAGTTAAGCAAAATCAGGATGTTTGCAGTGGATTTTAGTTGGCCTTTGTTCAAAGGGAATGAGGAAGCATGTGCAGGAAGGTTCCCCATCTGGAAAACTCTATCCATCTTAAGGTCATGAAGTCAAGGGGGGACCTGTCTATGCCACTCTTGTGAGAGAAGGCTTGGGGTTGACTCTCACATACTCTCATGGAGACAATGGCCAGATATTCCAGGCAGTGGGCCTCTCCCCACAACAGATGCCAGAACTTCTATATTCTCCACCCTCTAAAGAATTTTGGTCCATATGCTCAGAGGGAGAAAAAAAAAGTTAAGACATTCAGAAGTAGTAATAGGTATGTGTGTGCAACCTAGGAAGGAAGGGAAGAAGGCAGGACCATAGAAAAAGTGGGCAGAGTGAGAGAGAGTCAACCCTTATCTGTGACCTTGGGAGAAGCACTGTAATTTCTTTTTTTTTTTTTTCTTCCCTCCAGAATTATTGCTGGGGCTCGGTGCCTGCACTATGAATTCACTGCTCCTGGAGACTATTTTTTTCCCTTCTGTTGTTTTTGTTGCCTTGTTGTTTATCATTGTTGTTATTGTTATTGCTGTCATTGTTGTTGGATAGGACAGAGAGAAATGGAGAGAGGAGGAGAGAAAGATAGACAACTGCAGACCTGCTTCACCACTTGTGAAGCCACCCCACTGCAGGTGGGGAGCCGGGGGCTCAAACCAGGATCCTTAAGCTGGTCCTTGTACTTTGTGCCATGTGCACTTAACCTGCTACGCTACAGCCCATTCCCCACAACTGCAGTTTCTAATGGAGGGAATAGGGACACAGAATTCTTTTGGTGGTAGGAATGGTGTGAAATTGTACCCATTATCTTGTAATTTTGTAAATTAGTATTAAATCTCTAATTAAGAAAAAAAAAGTGCCATGTCCTCCCCCACTCCACTCCTACTGGGTCAGAAATTCTGTCATTGTAAGGCATCAGTCTGTTTTTAACAAACCTTGCAAGTGATTCTGATACACCCTTCACTTTGAGAATTACTGTTACACATGAATATGTGAAGTTCTTAGGTAACAAAGAACACTTTCTACTCTATCAAATATATGAACTCTACACAATCTTGCTATGTTAGTGACTTGTGTGATTTGAGGTGAGACTCATTCTCTGAGAAGTTGTCCCCACAATTCACGGTCTGCTTTAAGGCAGAAAGCAGAGTTCTGTGGTGGAGGAGGACTTGGGATGGTTGCGGGAGTGGTGTGCAAATGCCTATCATGGAAAGATGAGAAGCTGCACGGCGGGCTAGTCAATCATTAATTCCCTAACAAAACAATTTAAAAAAGAATTAATAAATAAAGACAGGGAAAATATAGTGCGTCAAACATTAATTAGCTATTTAGTGCAGCACATACAAGGAGGGAGTTGAAAAGGGTTTGGGGTGGAAAATTTTGAGGAATAAGAGTTACCTTAAAAATTCTGGAATATATGATAGAAATCTCACAGATGATCATTCTCTCAGCTTTCCACACTCTCATTTAAATCGAGTAGGTACGCACTTTGTTTAAAAATTTAATAAATCAATTTTTGATTAGATAATGAATGTGCATGGTAAAATATTCAGTGAAACTAAGCCTTTCTTCTTTGTCTGTCTCCCAAGTACTTGTTCCTCTCCTCAGAGAAAGTGACTGTTTCTTCAGAGATTTTTTTTTTTTCTGGGATGTAAGAATATTTCTCTCTGTTCCTTCTCACTTTTATGACCAGAAATATGGGCACGGTGAAAAGAAAGTTCTATAACTTGCTCCCCCCGCTCCTTTTTCTACTTTACCTATCTACTTGCAAAGTGTGGCTTGACCTCGTTCTTTTTTTTTGGTAATTTTTATTTATTTATCTTCCCTTTTGTTGCCCTTGTTGTCTTTTTATTGTTGTTGTAGTTGATGTCGTCGTTGTTGGATAGGACAGAGAGAAATGGAGAGAGGAGGGGAAGACAGAGAGGAGGAGAGAAAGACAGACACCTGCAGACCTGCTTCACGGCCTTTGAAGCGGCTCCCCACCTTGGGGAGCCGGGGGCTCGAACCGGGATCCTCATGCCGGTCCTTGCACTTAGCGCCATCTGCGCTTAACCCGCTATTGCTACCGCCGGGCTCCCGACCTCGTTCTTTTTTAAAAAAATATTTATTCCCTTTTGTTGCCCTTGTTGTTTTGTTGTTGTAGTTATCAGTGTTGTTGATGTCATCGATGTTGGATAGGACAGAGAGAAATGGAGAGAGGAGGGGAAGACGGGGAGAGAAAGACAGACACCTGCAGGCCTGCTTCACCGCCTGTGAAGCGACTCCCCTGCAGGTGGGGAGCTGGGTGCTCGAACCGGGATCCTTACGATGGTCTTTGTGCTTTGTGCCACGTGCACTTAACTCGCTACACTACCGCCCAACATCCGACTTCCTTCTTTGTAGCACCCTAGAATTCCATGTTACAGGTGGGAATGTAATTGATCAAAGGGATAATTTCTCAGCATAATGTTTTTCATTGTTGTTCTGTAGTATTTATTTTTATTTTTATTATTATTATTATTAGTAGTAGTAGTAGTAGTAGTGGCCATGTCTTCTTCAGAGCTAATCTGGGCTTTTGATCACTGGAAATTTATGACTGTATTCTCTGGAGTTTCATTCCTATCAAGGTCTCTGGGATGACCTTCACTCTTGCCGACCCGGGGCCTTTCTCCTTCATGCTTCAGTGGAGACCGGGTGTCATCCAGCTCTCAGCCCTACTAGCTTCTAGAAGCACTAGACCTACTTCTGAACTTTTCCTGGGAGTTGCTTTTTGTTATTATTATTATTTGTCTTTTTTGTTTAGTCTCCACTAATAATGCATGTGGGTGTTCATGAGAGCTATTTATTTTAAGACCTTATATGTATGCAAATGTCTTTACTCTGTTTTATATATTTACTAGACGTCTTTCTTTCCCTCTCCCTTCCTTCCTTCCTTCCTTCCTTCCCTCTCTCCCTCCTTTCTTTCCTTCTCTCCCTCCTTCCTTCCTTCCTTCCTTCCTTTCTTCCTTCTTTACTTTCTTTCTTCTCTTCCAGGCTTATTGCTGGGGCTTAATGCTCCACTGCTCCTGGTGGCCATTTTTTCCCCGTTTTATTGGAGAGAACAGAGAGAAATTGAGAGAGGAGATCAAGAGGGACTGAGAATGAGAAACAGCTGCAGACCTGCTTCACCACTTGTGAAATGTCCCTCCTGCAGGTTGGGGAGCCGGGGACTCGAACCAGGATCCTTGGGTTTAGTACTATGCGAGCTTAATCAGGTATGCCACCACCCGGCCCTACTACTTTGCTGTTTCGCTACATCCATTGTATGTACTCCTTCAAACCTCAGGGGCTTTGCAGATGCCATTCTGTCTGCTTGGCACGCTCTCCCCCCATGTAGCATCACCTATAATTTCTCCTATCCTTGACACAGGACCTTGTGTGTCAATTCAGGCCACTGCATCACACCACTTACTGTGTTAGTAGTTTAAAATGGTCTCTGGGGCTAGGATGCTATTCTCTGAGCATGAACCTGTCTGACTCTTAGTCACTGTTATTTTCTTAGTGTCTGTCACAGAGCTTTTGCTCAGAGAATTTTAATGAAATGAATAGTCTAAATATCTCATACCAAATAACCTGCTTCAAAATCTCAGTGATTCAGTTGTGTGCAGAATGAGAGATTTTGCACTTATACAGGGTTTATGCTTTATAAGAAGCTGGTACACCACAGCTCATGGGCTTGGGTGTGACAATTCTTACTATTTTGATTCTTGTTGCTGTAGAAACCCAGTTGGAGCAGGGGCCCGGCGGGGGCCGGGCAGGTAGCACACTTGGTTAAGTGCCCATAGTACTAAGTGCAGGGACCCGCACAAGTATCTGGGTTTGAACTCCTGCTCCCCACCTTCAATCAGGTCGCTACACAAGTGGTGAAGCAGGTCTGCAGGTGTCTCTCTTTCTCTCTGTGTCCTTCTGTCTCTCCCTTCTTTCTCAATTTCTCCTTCCCCTATCAAATAAAATAGAAGAGATGTCTGTCTGGAGCAGTGGATTCAGTGAGCCCCAGCGACAAGCCTGGAGTCAAAGTAAAATAAAAGAAAAGAGAAACTCAGTTGGAGAACATGGTTAGTGGAGGCAGAACATGGCTCCTGGGATAACTCTGTTCCCGGGCTCCTCCCTAAACCGCATCAGTCTTTTCTTGGGAGTCAGGAAAGACTATGGCCAAGAACATCTCTGAAGGAGAAGCTGCTGATGGAATGAGATGAGCTGAGATTGAATTTTGTGGTCTGAGAAATGAGACTTATTGGCAGATCTGTGCCAGTTTCCATAGGAGCAGAGGATTTGGAGGAGCCAGGGTCTGAGTTGAAAGGAAAGGAATGGACTGTTGCCTGAGGCCTCTGTGGGACGGTTGAACAGGCGGGCAGGCTGCCTGCAAGCCGAGTGACCAAAGTGAGGCTCCGTGTGAGGCTAATTGGTGCTATGAGATCCCAAGACCATGTGAGCTGTTCTCGGCTCTCAAGACATGTGGACAATCTAAGGTAGATCACAGAATACTAAATTCAAGGGGGCTGGGCAGTGGCGCACCCAGTCGGTTAAGTGCACATAGTACGAAGCACAAGGATCCAGGTTTGAGCCCCCACTCCCCACCTGCAGGGGGGTCGCTTCATAAGTGGTGAAGCAGGTCTTCAAGTGTCTTTCTCTCTTTCCCTATTTCCCCCCACCCCTCAATTTCTCTCTGTCCTCTCCAATATAATGGAAAAACTGGTTGCCAGGAGCAGTGGGTTTGTAATACTGAGCCCCAGCGATAACCCTGGAGGCAAAAAAAAAAATACTACATTTAAAATGACAAATTGTCCTATACTTATTTCATAGGTAAGCCGAGTCACACAATGCCACATATTGTTGGTTTTTTGAAATATGCAAATATTGACAACATTTAAAAAAGTTGGAATAAAAGATGTGTGAGTGCAAGAAACAGCTAGATTCATCCAAAGATGTCAAGTCTTGCCAGCACTATGAAACCACTGCTTCTTACTATGTGCATTTAACCCGGTGCGCCACCGCCTGGCCCCCTCCTGTGTCAGGTCTTGAACTGAGCTGAGGGGAGTGCAGCCCAGAAGAACACACTGTCCTTGCTTGTGTGCAGGGCAGCTCTGCCTGTACAACTTGGTATGTTCCTAAGAAAAGGGCCAACACATGCCCGCGCCCATCTGGACACATCACCCAGTAGACCTTGAATGGAGGTGGAAAGTACGTCAGTGGGAACTGGCCTCTGACCTTGGGGACATAGACGTGGTCTCTGTTCACAGAGCCCCCAGGACTGCTTCTGAGGAGGTTGTCTTGAAGGCAGCACACTCAGAACCTTTGCCTCCCATGATGGACGGATTCCCTCCAGAGCCCCCACAACCCCATGGTGGGTGATGGTCAGAGAGCCATCTTGCAGCACTGTGTCAAGGACTGGAGAGGTGACTAGAGCCTCCTCCCTCCCACACAGAATCTGAGCATTCACCCTCCAGTCCCTGGAATCCACAGGATGATTGAGGGCAGGGTGAGCAAAATAGTGAATTTGAAGGGAGATCCACTTAGGAGAACAATTAACTGGGCCCTGACTACTTTCAAAGCTCTAAGCTCCGTGATTTTTTTTTTTAATTTATTTATTTATTTAGAGGGATCATTCCTCAACTTAAAAAAAATTTTAGTATTTATTTTATTTACTTATTCCCTTTTGTTGCCCTTGTTCTTTTATTACTGTAGTTATTGATGTTGTCGTTGTTGGATAGGACAGAGAGAAATGGAGAGAGGAGGGGAAGACAGAGAGGGGGAGAGAAAGACAGACACCTGCAGACCTGCTTCATGAAGCAACCCCCCTGCAGGTTGAGAGCAGGGGGCTCGAACCGGGATCCTTAAGCCCGTCCTTGCACTTTGCGCCATGTGCGCTTAACCTGCTGCACTACCGCCCGACTCCCAGCTCCATGATTTTTAAGGAGACAAGGAGGAATCGGAAAGTCTCTGCTCCCTGAAGGAACTGATGTTCTAAGGAAATGGGGTTTGATGAGTGAGAAGTTGAAGAAGCAACAAAGGATGATGATGCCGTGTTCCACAGGAGGCTCTATCGAGAGGAGTGCGGGAGGCCCATGTCCCGTGTGGCTGGCTTGTCCCAAAGAAAGAGCTTTGCTGTAGGGGAGCATCTCTCTTTGACCCCATCCCGTCACCTGCACCCTCCAATAGGTTCTCCTCCAAAAGACACAGAGAAACTGTGGTGAATGATGACTGTCCTGAGCAAATCATATTTAAACAAGACAGCTGTATTTTTGTGCTTCATGCTTAGCCAAATCCTATTTAATTAACCTACTTAGACTTGTTGATTGAGGTTAATTAGACCCTAGGATTGATGTTAATTGCCATTGTAAACTGCCAATGTTATAGGCAGTGCGTACTGGATTTGGTTAAAAAAAAGAAGAAGAAGAAGAAAGTTGAGGTAGAGGTCTGTTTTTCTTAGCCCAATGACTTCTTGTCTACCTCCTCCCCACCCCCCACCCCTTTGAGATGAAAAGACATCCTGCCATACCAGATTGCATCTTGCTTTGTTTGTGGAGTGGGCGGTGGTTCCATTTTAGTTGCTGATTCCTTAGGTGTGTGTGTGTGTGTGTGTGTGTGTGTGTGTGTGTGTGTGTGTGTGTGTGTGTGTGAGGGGGTCTTTCTTGGTTCCTTTTATTCTTTTCCTCTTCCTTCTGATTGTGCCCCAAGCAACACAGGTACACAACACACCAAACACTAGCCTCTGCCTTCTGGCTCTGCCCTCCCAGCCTGCAAAGAGTATTTTAAGTATCTGTCGACAATGAATTGAATTCACGGGGGTGAGAGTGAAGAAAGACATACTGGTGGCTTGATAGGACACTCATGGGCCAGCAAGGAAAATTAAGTGATGTCTTTGTAAAAAAACATGTGTGTCTAGGTGAGGCGGTGATGGCACCTGAAGAAGACACAAAGGTAGACCAGGAATTGAGAGAGCAGTGGTGACGTTTTCAGAACCAGAACATGCTTGTTGGGGCTGGGTGCAGGTGAGAAGTGGCGGGGCGGGGGCCGGTCTTTGTATTTTCCTTTAGGTGAAAGGATTCAAATTCAGAAGGACAGAGCTCCCTGCCAGTATCAGGATCCCTTCTTCCCCTTGGGTCTTTTCTTGAGTCCCTATTGGGAACCGCTAGTCGAGGCTCTCTTTCCTCACACATACAAACAACTAGATGGGCACGTCATGTGAGTGGAAGTCACCTGAGAACTTTGCAGTCCGGTGCTCAGAGCCAGAGGTAGCAAGCTGCTCTGAGGAGCATTTGCTAAGTGGCTTATGGTCTTCTCTCTTCACTGCTCCTTCTTCGTTCCTGAGCTCTGACACTGGTCCCTTAGCAGATGTGTGAGGGAGCGAATTTCTGTCTCATGGAATCCCCCCCACTGAAGTGAGCACATTTGACAGACATCCTAATAGCAGAGCAGTGACTAGGGAGACAGAGGAATCCTTGTCTCTTCTATGTCTCTTCTGAGTTCAAGTCTCTGAAAGTGAACTTCTCTGGGAACATTGTAGTCGAGAGAGCATTAGACAGGGACGGTCAAGATCTCAAAGAAGAACCACCGACAAGAGCTCTCGTATCTCAGCAGGGGAAGACAGGGGCCGTGTTTCTGTGTATCTGTGTTGTTGTCTGATAGAGTTTGTAATAATTTGCTAAGTGTGGTGCTACATGTAAATATCTATCCATGCAAATATCTATCGCCTCCTAAAGTTTTCTACAGTTCTTGTTTAATATTATCATTACTATTGTTCATTTTGGACAAGAACACTTGACATCTAGGTAAGGTACACAAGGCAGCAGTGTTAACTAGAGACTTACAGTCTATAACACAAACACATCTCTAGGTCTTGCTCATCTTCCAGAACTCTCTCCCTTTTGATCAAACCCCTCGTCGCCTCCCCAGTTCCTTAGAATCAACTCACCTAGAAAAATGTCCCTGATAACTAAACGTAGCTACAGTGAGATTAAAGGTGATAGCATGTAGTTTTTGTCTACATTCTCTGTGTGCCTTTTCATTTGGCAGAATGTCTTCTAGTTCCACTCATACTGTTGCTAATGGCAGCATTTCCTGCTTCTTAAAGGTAGGCTAATGCCTCCCTATGTATATCTGCCATTTTCCCTTTCTTTCTTTCTTTTTAATAATTTTTATTTATAAAAAGGAAACACTGACAAAAACCATAGGATAAGAGGGGTAAAGTTCCACACAATTCTCACCACCAGAACTCAATATCCAGTCCCCTTTTGACAGCTTTCCTATTCTTTATCCCTCTGGGAGTATGGACCCAGGGCCATTATGGGATGCAGAAGGTGGAAGGTCTGGCTTCTGTAATTGCTTCCCCGCTGAACATGGGCATTCACTGGTCAGATCCATACTCCCAGCCTGCCTCTCTCTTTCCCTGGTGGAGCAGAGCTCTGGGTAATTGGGGCTCCAGGACACATTGGTGGGGTCATCTGCCCAGGGAAGTCCAGTTGGCATCATGGTATGTCTTGAACCTGGTGGCTGAAAGAAGAGTTAACATATAAAACCAAACAAATTGTTGACTAATCATGAACCTAAAGGCTGGGATAGTGAAAATGAAGATTTGGGGGTCTCCGTTTTGTAGATAGTTAGTAGGCCTATTTTAGTTATATTCCAATGGACCCATGACTATAGTAGTGTTTTTTTTTTTTTTTCCTGAGCCTGACATCTGATATGCAGGTGGATCCAAGTTATTGTCTGGGGAGATGATGTCATGGCTGGAAAAAGGACCAGAAAACTGTATCATGAAAGAGAGTATCTCCCAAATATGGGGAAGGGGTATAAATATTGTTGACTATAAACCCCATCGATTTGATCTGGGGTCCATATTCAGCACAGGAACCTATGTGACCTCTGTATCCCTGTAGATCTGAGCTCACATTCTGTGGTCATGAGTAGGAACGTTCCAAGCTGCTCCAATTTCAGAACCCGTCTTCCTCAGGTAGAAAATAGAGTATGTTGTCCAGCCTCCCTTGAGAGGATGGAACATTCTCTACTGTTGTTGATCCATGTTGAGGGCAAGGTCCTATGGGGACCCACAGAGGGGCCTATTGTGTTATTCCTCATAGAGATGACCAGTAACAATGGAGAGAGGGGTTTATTTGATGTCTAGGCCCATCTTGTCTGTTTGAGAATCTCAGGACTCCCCGACTAGGGCCCCAGATGATGGGGTATATCTCCCATTTTTCTAACTCATTTGTCTATCCACAGACATCCAGGTTGCTTGCATGTCTTGATGACTGTGAATATCTACAGTCACAAACTTGGGGAAATAAACATATTCTTGGCATCAGATCTGATTTTCTGAACCGCTACTCACTCTTCTCACATAGCTCTGTGTATGTCCTTAGTGATGACTGATTCTGCTGATCTTCTGGTTAATAGTAAGCTCACTTGGGTGAATCTACAATGGAGTCTTGGCTATATTTGCCCAAAAGAGGCATTTTTCAGTGAGGTTAAGTCTATCTCCAGTAGTCCAGCATGAATGCTGTTTATTTGTTTATATGGAGGCTGAGTTTCGTTGTGTTTTTAAGGAGAGTTGTAGGCAAATGTGCATAGTTTCTAGTTTGGAAGTCTTCACCTGAGGCTTCTAGTAATATAGATGTGTACAGTGATAGTTTATTCTGAATGGACTATTTAATTATGCTAATTCTCCTTTTTTTTTTTCCCAAGAGAAAAGATTGAGACTGGTTTTGAACAACATTAAAAAATAAAAAGAAGTTATTTTAGTTCAGTGTATAGCTGAATAGCTTCAGGGGTTTTTTTTGTTGAAATTTTATTTTAAAAAAAAATTTCTTTATTGGGGAATTAATGTTTTACATTCAACAGTACATACAATAGTTTGTGCATGCATAACATTTCCCAGTTTTCCATATAATAATACAACCTCCACTAGGTCCTCTGTCATCCTTTTTGGATCTGTATTCTTCCCCCTCCCCCACCCCAGAGTCTTTTACTTCGGTGCCATACACCAATTCCATGTTTTGATGCCATTATTATATGTCACATTTTAGGTGAAGTTCTGGGGCTTCGGAGATAAGACCCAAAGACCCAGTTTCTTCTTTTCTTTTCCTTTTTCCTTTTCTTTCTTTCTCTCTTTTTTCTTCCTTCCTCCCTCCCTTCCTTTCTTTTTTATGCTGAGACCTCATATCTGCATGACTGCATTGCTCCCAGGCTGACGTATTTATTCTTCTTAAAGTATATACAAAATAGGGAAGACATTACAACACCACTCCACCATCCACGGAGTGCTCCTGTGTGATGATGCTGGGCTTCAACTCGCATCCTTGAGTAGGATAAGGCATGCACTCTCCTAGGTGAGTTATTTCCTAGCCTGAAGATCTGGTTTCTGATCACATGAAACTCACAGCTCATGGCAGAGAACAATCAGAGTCAGGACCACCTCCCTGACTAGAGGACAAAGACTCTGACCATGGCTGGGGTTCTGGGCTTCAACAGTTTCTTGGAGCAGATAATGTGGAAGATGAAGCCTAAGTAATGAGTAGGGGACTAGTCAAGTTATGGCCACAGTTTGCTTCAGAAAATGCTGTGGATTTTTAAAAAAATATTTATTTATTTCCTTTTGTTGCTCTTGTTATTTTATTGTTGTAGTTATTGTTGTTGTTGGATAGGACAGAGAGAAATGGAGAGAAGAGGGGAAGACAGAGAGGGGGAGAGAAAGACAGACACCTGCAGACCTGCTTCACTGCCTGTGAAGCGACTCCCCTGCAGGTGGGGAGTGGGGGACTGGAACCAGGATCCTTATGCGGGTCCTTGCCCTTTGCGCCACCTGCGCCTAAGCTTAAGCTGCTGCACTACCGCCCGACTCCCCTCATGGATTTTTTTTTAACCTATATAATGTGTAATGGTTCTTTTGTTTTCACCGTGTTATACTTAGGTATGGAAAAGCTTTAGAGTCAGTGAGGTCCATTTATATATGATCTGTATCTTGTCTACTTCTAAAGGGCACTTGATGTGGATCATTAATGTGGATAGTTACATAATACTAGGAACATTTGAATGAAAACTAAACAATAGGGCAAGAAAGAGGAATCACGTTAAAATGGTAGGATAGACATTTGTAATTCAATACTAAATATACTTCTAATAGCCAGGCATAGATATGGATTCTATATTTTTATTTTCCTGGTCAAATAAAACCTGGCAGCTCATCAAGAGAAACAGTTTTTCCTGCCTCATTCAATTCAAAAAGCCATGTATTGTGTGACTCTTTGGGGCTTTGAGCAATCTTCTAATACAGCACTTGTTTCCATGGGTTTCAGCAAACCTGTGTTCTCTGGTGAGTGTCTGGAGTGCAGAGTCCCTGTGACAACTGAAGAGATGGCCCAGGTCCTCAGACATTGGACACGAAGCGTGTGAGGCAGACATTTTTTTCCCCCCCTGTGAGGTCTAAGGAAGCTTAGCTGAATATTTCTCTGTTGGGAAAGGCATTCTCACCCCAACATGAAGCTGGGATGCAACTTTCAATCTGCCTGTATGCTTAAAACCCCACTGTTTTTATGTTCTTCATCAACAGAAACATGACCGGGGTCTGTGGGATTCAAGGGAGCACGTGTGACAGTCAGTCAGCCTGAGCATGCAAGATCCTCGTTACTGTTATTTTAAAAATTTTCCCTTTTGTTGCCCTTCCTGTTGTTTTTTTTTATTGTTGTTGTAGTTATTATTGTTATTATTGATGTCGTCGTTGCATAGGACAGAGAGAAATGGAGAGAGGAGGGGAAGACAGAGAGGGGGAGAGAAAGACAGACACCTGCAGACCTGCTTCACTTCCTGTGAAGCGACTCCCCTGCAGGTGGGGAGCCGGGGGCTCAAACCAGGATCCTTACAATGTCCTTGTGCTTTGCGCCACATGCACATAACCCACTGCGCTACTGCCCAACTCCCGATCCTCTTTATGTGGGAGAGTTGATCTTAGTTACAACTCCTGCCTCCCTCCGCAGGGAATTACCACTGTGCAGTGCATCACTGAGGAACCAGATAAGTCTCTACTGTGAAGTCGTTTAACATCTGCAATTTGAACAGTAACAACGGTAGGTCCCAAATCATGTTTTCTTATTGCAGTGTTGTGTTTGTCAAATTGTTCCTCTTGATAACACTTCGACTGCCTAGTTCTTGTTTACAGTAACAGAAACATGTCTCTGATTAATTTCAGACTTCCTAAAATTATTTACAGTCAGGTAGCATAATAGTTGTACAAGAGGACATTCACATCTGAGGCACCAAAGGCCGAGGTTCAATCCCCACCACTTCCATACACCAGAAATGAGTAGTACTTTGATGAGTAAGATGGAATGATTGAGACATGAGAAAGCAGTGGCAGGACAGCTAACAGTGTCCTCCTGTACAACTTGGGGTTAAAGTATGATCTGTGAGAAACGCTTATGCCCTCTCAAATTGTTAGCAAGATCATAACCAGTTATTTGATGGGACATCCATGGCCAACAATTTCTAGTCAGATTTAGTCAGCTTACCTCTGGACAACTGCTGCCTATTATGTAAAATTAGAAGCTTTCTCACCAGTGAGCACAGTAACTTTGGGGGGTGGGTAGGTGGTGGTAGAGGGGGTAGAAGGTGCTGGATCTTGGTGAAAGCTTTGCTTAAACTACTAGCTAGAACTACTAGCTAGAACTACTAGCACGCCTAGAACTACTAGCACGCCTCACTCTTGTGAACCTCTTCTACTTGCTGGGGCTTTTGTGTGGTGACCATGAGACGAAACTCTGAGCTTTGCTAGGAGAGAGATTCATGAGCAGTGGGAAAATATGCAGCACACTTGGGGTTTGATGTGGGTGTATAACCCTTGGGAAGTGTGCCCACATGAAACTACTGCTCATTGTAGAGAAAGCTGATCCAGAACTTGTGCGAACATATTCGTAGGCCAACAGATGTCACATGAGTGTTGAATGATGAATCATGCCGTGTTCACAAGTCCTAGAGTCAGCACAAGCTCTGGTGGAGATCTGTAACAGTGCAAGCATCTTACTGGATGAAACAAGTGAACTGAGAACAGCCTTCGAGAGCAGCTGAGGACTTCTGCTCAATTCCAACAGCTGACGATACCAGCAAACTTGGATCCCAATGATGTGACCTCCAACGATGAGCACAGAGGAGTGCAGTGCTCATAAAAAGACAGAGACACATCTCTTTGGTGGCTTTACAGTTTAGAACTTCTGTGCCCTCTGTTGCAACAACTCTGCCAACGTCAATGACACGACTTAACCTCATCAGCCAGCAAGGTCGTACCCCAAAGGGACAGGTTGTGTGCTATTCCTTGAGACCTCCCTCCCTTGTGCAAGCATGTGTTGGGCTGAGAGAATAAAACCTCTTCCCTCTTACCAGGGGCTCCCCCTCCCTCTTTCAGACTTCACTCCAGGATCACTTATGTTCTCTCAATCGGTGTCACAAGACCCAGGAGTCTTTAACTGATCTGCCTGGATCTGCCTAGATTCATCTCTGCCTCACAGGAAGACTCCCCTCTCCCCTTCTCTCCCCTTCTTTCCCCTTCTCTCCCCTTCTCTCCCCTTCTCTCCCCTGCTCTCCCCTTCTCTCCCCTTCTCTCCCCTGCTCTCCCCTGCTTACCCTTCCTCCCCCTGCCAAGAAGAGCTGTCACTCTTGGCATGGCTGCAAGGCAACAGATCATATTATCCATTAATCCGTATATAAACATTTCTGCCTTTGAACTTCATTACATTTGTATGTGTTTTCACTTTGAAACAATCTAGCACCCGTATCATGTGGGCTGCAAAAGCTAGGAATGAGTTCTGGCCTTAGGAGTGCTGGTGGTCTATGTGAGTTTATGCCAACAAAAGCAAAGGGAAAAGCTCAAACGCGTAGACACAACACTTAAAGAGGAGAATCACAACATGTTGTGCTCAGCAGCTCAAGGAGGATATTCTATTCAGCGCGTTCCTGGGGGTGTCCTTCAAAAGCCCCAGCTTTTAAAAATAATTTTGAAGGTAGGAATTTTAATTCTTCAGACCTTCATCGAAATGAAAAAGTTACCTGATGAAAACCTAATAATCAAGTCATAATTTTACTCATTGTGAAGATATTATTAGTCGTTATTAGCAAATTTCTTCCTATTGATTATGGTCACTTTAAAGGTCATAGTGCTTATTAGAGGACCCTCTGTGTCAGAACTTGCAGAAAATATGGGATGCTTTTCTTTCAAATAACACACACACACACACACACACACATATGTGGTAGATGCATGATGGTTATGCAAAGAGACTCATCCCTGTGATTCCAGTGTCCCAGATTAAATCCCCCAGACCACCATAAACTAGAGCTGAACAGTACTCTGGTAAAATAAACAAACAAACAAATGGGGAGGGGAGGCAGGTGGTGGTGCACTTGGTTAAGCGCACACATTACAGTACACAAAGACCCAGGTTCAAGTCCCTGGTCCCCACATGCAGGGGGAAAGCTTCACGAGTGGTGAAATTGGACTGCAGGCATCTTTCTGTCTCTCTCCCCCTCTATCTCCTCCTCCTCTCTCAACTTCTTTCTGTCTTTATCAAATTAAGTATAAAATAATAGTACTACAACTACTAATAGTAATAAAGCAAAGAACATAGAAATAGCGAAGGAGAAAACACATAAAAGCAATGATCTACTGGCCACCATGGGCATCTCATAGACACTGTGTGACTTCTAGGGTGTCTTCCATGCTGGACTCTGCTAGTCTCCTGATGAAAACAAAAACAAAAACAAAAACAAAATCTCTGTGAGTTTTCTGCAGAGGCCCAATGAATAGGAAGAAGCACTGAGACCTTGGCCATTAGTCAACACCAAGTTGCCAGCTAGGTGAGCAAATCACTTTAGAGGTGACTCTGCCAGCCCTGGCAGAATCCTCAGATCCTGGGGTTGGTCCTGGCTCACACATGCTGCAGATGCTGAAGAGATCATGACCCTGAACCAACAGATGAGCAGCTCCTGGATTCCTGACCCACAGGAACTACGAGAGGAAATTAGTGACAATTTTTGTTTTCAGTGGGCAAGTTTGAGATTTGTTTCTTGACAGTAGACAAGACTCTGAACATCCTGTTTGTGTCAGGTGTTATTCAGTGGGTCAAAATAGTCACCAGGATGGACGGTATCTATGACCTCCTGGAGCTTGGCATCTATCAAGAAGATAGTTAATTAAAGAGTGGTGAGAGAGATAAAGAATTTTGGTCCATATTCCCAGAGAGGGATAAAGAATATGGAAGCTTCCAATGGAGAGGGATAGGAGGGAATGGGAAGCTTCCAATGGAGGGGGTGGAACACGGAACTCTGGTGGTGGGGACTGTGTGAAATTGTACCCCTGTCATTTTACCATCTTGTTAATCATTACTAAATCACTAACAAAGAAAAATTTGAGAGAGGATTCCAGGAGAATAGGGGAGCAAGAAGTACCAGGAATCTACCTACTGATACAAGAATTGCACTGGCAGCATTTGTGTGATATGATCTTTTTTTTTTTTTTTTTAGTTTTCAAGTCTGTTGAGGGTTTGCAATGCATAAGGAAAGAGTTGGCTAGCCACTGGAGTTTAATTTTAGCTCTCAGCACAGTAGAGGCAATCCACCCCCACCCCCAGCTATGTGGCAGGCAACTGAGCATATGATGCTGGAACGACTTGCCCACAGCTTGTGGGAGCCAGTGTGGGGAGAGAGGACTTCAACCTCCAAATGCTAAAGATCTGTGCACTGGTGTCAGCTTGCTGATGTTGCTCACAGCCTGCTTAAAAAGGCAGCCAACTACCGTTTCAGCACCTCCTCTCACTATTGCAAAACCTTTTACTCTGTGTGCCTGTCAGTCTGAGCTTGCAGTCCATGGTCACAGCGTCTGGGGACATTCTAGGCTGAATTCATTTAGGACCCATCGTAGGACGCAGCGTAGGAAGACCCAGCCTCTCGTCAGAGGGTGAAATGCTACTAACGTTGTTTTGGAAACCTAGACACCTTGTGTTGGTGCTCCACAGCTCACCAGAGTGTCTTGTCACAACTGGAAACACTCAGGAGAACCAAGGGATTAGCTCGCTTGGACAGCGCCTTGCTTTGTCATGCCTATGACCTGGGTTAGAGCTCAGCTCCCCCCCCCCCCCCACACACACACACACTGCATTGAAGGAAGCTCCAGCTTTGTGGTTTCTCTTACTGTCTCTCTCTTTCTTCTTGTCTGCATCTAATGTAAATAAAAAATGGGGGGGGGGAAATCTGGTAGTAGTGCAGCGGGTTAAGCACATGTGGTGTGAAGCGCAAGGACCAGAGTAAGGATCCTGGTTGGAGCCCCCTGCTCCCCAACTGCAGGGGAGTCACTTCACAGGTGGTGAGGCAGGTCTGCAGGTGTCTCTCTGTTTCTCTCTCCCTGTCTGTTTTTCTTCTATCTCAATTTCTCTCTGTCCTATCCAACAACATCAGTGACAACAAGAACAAGGTCAGCAAAATGGGAAAAAAATGGCCTCCAGGAGCAGTGGATTCATAGTGCATATACTGAGCCCCAGCAATAACCCTGGAGGCAAAAAAAAAAAGGAAATTTTGGGGTAGGGCGGTAGCACAGCAGGTTAAGCACACATGGCGCAAAGCACAAGGACCAGGGTAAGGATCTGTTTATGAGCCCTCCGGCTCCCCACCTGTAGGGATGTTGCTTCACAAGCAGTGAAGCAGGTCTGCAGGTGTCTGTCTTTCTCTCTCCTTCTCTGTCTTCCCCTCCTCTCTTGATTCCTCTCTGTCCCACCTAACAACAACAGCAAGACCAATAACAACAAGGGCAACACAATGGAGAAAATGGCCTCTAGGAGCAGTGGATTCATAGTGTATGCACCAAGCCCCAGTGATAAAACTGGAGGCAGGAAGAAAAAAAGGAAACTTTATATGAACATAAGTAGAAATCACACTGATGGCAATGGCGGGGACCACGTGCCAGCATTTAGAGTAGGGATGGAATACACAGGTAGGTGGAGCTGGGGGACCTCAGACTCAGCAGCCAGAGCCCTGTGTTCCTGTCTCAGCTGGCCCCTTCTGATTGTATGACCCTGGGAAGGCCTCCTTCCTGACCCCTCTTCTGCACAGCGGAGCTCGTGTTACCAGCTCTCTACAGTTCACAGATGGCTGGATAAGATAACCACGTGGAAATTCTAAGAAAACCAAGAGTCTGGTCTTGGCACATAACTCCTTATGAAAAGGAGCCTCTGTGAAAAGGAGAAAGTACCTTTTTCTTTTTTTTTTTTTTTTTTATTTTATTTTATTTTTTTTTTAGTTTTAAAACAGTTCTTTTATTTTTATTTTATTTTTTTTTATTAATTAACAAAACCATAGGGTAGGAGGGGTACAACTCCACACAATTCCCACCGCCCAATCTCCATATCCCACCCCCTCCCCCGATAGCTTTCCCATTCTCTATCCCTCTGGGAGCATGGACCCAGGGTCATTGAGGGTTGCAGAAGGTAGAAGGTCTGGCTTCTGTAATTGCTTCCTCGCTGAACATGGGCGTTGACTGGTCGGTCCACACTCCCAGTCTGCCTCTCTCTTTCCCTAGTAGGATGGGTCTCTGGGGAAGCTGAGCTCCAGGACACATTGGTGGTGTCTTCAATCCAGGGAAGTCTGGCTGGCATCCTGATGACACCTGGAACCTGGTGACTGAAAAGAGAGTTAACATACAAAGCCAAACAAATTGTTGAGCAATCATGGACCCAAAGCTTGGAAAAGTGGAGAGGAAGTATTAGGGAGGTACTCACTGCAAACTCTAGTATACTTCTGCTTTCTTACTTTGGTGCCATACTCCAAACTCAGTCAATTTCTGTACCTTTTTCACATGGTTTTTGGGAGGACTCAGCAGATATGATACATGAAATGGGGAGTCGGGCGGTGGCGCAGTGGGCTGAGTGCAGGTGGCGCAAAGCACAAGGACCGGCGTAAGGATCCCAGTTCGAGCTCCTGGCTCCCCACGTGCAGGAGAGTCCCTTCCCAGGCGGTGAAGCAGGTCTGCAGGTGTCTGTCTTTCTCTCCCCCTCTCTCTCTGTCTTCCCCTCCTTTCTCCGTTTCTCTCTGTCCTATCCAACAACGACAACATCAACAACAAGAATAACTACAATAATAAAACAACAAGGTCAACAAAAGGGAATAAATAAATAAATGTTAAAAAAAAGAAAGAAACGATATGTGAAATGTAATGTGCTGAACAGAGAGACACTTGCTAGGCACAGACCATTGAATGGCGAGCACATGTAAAACAGTGTCCTTTTTATTTTTCTTGGTTGACTCTCACAGTTCTCCAGAGAAGGCCAGGTCCAGACCAAACTGGGAAAGTTCTGGAATACCACAGTAGGGCTTGTCTAGTGTTTTTTTTTCCACCAGCTTGTTTTGAAAGCAGAAGTACTGGAAATATTGCACCAAAATAAATAAATAAATAAATAAATAAATAAATAAATAAATAAAATTAAAAAAAAAAAACCCTGAGCTGGCTAAGTTTCAAGACCTATTTCTAGACCAGAGTGGTTTGGACCAGGTTGAATAAGATTCTGAACGTTTGGATGCGGGAACAAAAACCAAAACAAAACAAAACAAAATGAAGAAGAAAAAAAAAACCCAACAACAAAACCGAACCTCGGCAAACTGAGAAATGATAAACAAACTGAACATTTCAAATTGTGGCATGGGTGAGGGGTTCTGGGCAGAGGTTCATCAGCAGCTAGGATGCAATTTACCAGCTTGTTTAGAAAGTTTTGTGCAAAGGGTCAGTTGTCCTCTTCTGAAGCAGAGTTTCTGCTTGCTGGGGTCCTGACAGCAGCAACCATTAGAACTGATTTTTTTTTTTTTTGGGGGGGGAGGGTGGTGTCTGTTTCTGTTAAAATTCTGCTTTTAAAAAAAAAAAAAAAAAAAGAAATCACCACCCTGTTCACAACACACATGTAAGAATCCATAGATATTCAGTTACAGTAATTAATAGATAACTAGCAAATAACTATACTGTGGTATTGCCCGAATTATATATGGTCATCTGGGTGAAGCATTGTAGTAGAATCATTCCAATTTCATAAGATCATAATCACCTCATAAAAGTTTCATTGAAGGGGGGCAGGCGTTGACACAACCTGTTAAGTTTACACAGTGCCAAGCTGAAGGACCTGGGTTCAAGCCCCTGGCTCCCCACCTGCAGCGGAGAGACTTCACAAGTGGTGAAACAGGTCTGCAGATGTCTATCTTTCTGTCCCTCTCTCAATCTCCCCCTCTCCTTTCAATTTCTCTTTGTCCTATTACATAAAATGGAAAAGACAAAAAAAAGCAGGGAGGGATAGGGAAAACCGGCCACCAGGAGCAGTGGATTTGTGGTGCCAGCATTAAGCCCCAGGGATAACTCTGGAGGCAAAAAAAAAAAAAAAAAAAGTCTCGCTGAAGCCCTGTTCTGTCTCAGACCACACTGAGCCCTGAGGGCGTGGGCTCTGGCTTCAAGTTCCTGCATTGGATTCTGGGAGGCAGACAGGTTGGCAGAAAGGGCGGTCCCCATGACCTATGCTCTCTAGATGTGACTGAGTATGGCCCCAGAGTGGGGTGGCCTTTATTTAGCATCATGCAATAACATGGGCTGCTCAGTGCCAGTCCTCAGCACTGTCCTGGATCCTCACGCAGGAACACCCTGCGGCTTCTTTCATAGACAAGGCCCCTGAGGTCTCTGAGAGTCCTGGAATTGGCTCTAGCACCTCACTGCTGCCCACCCCAGTCCCCAGGGCTCCCCAGGGCTTCCCACGGCTCCCCACGGCTCCCCACTCCCCAGGTGGCAAATATCCTGCAGCTCCCATAACTTCCACTTTATCTGGCTACCCCAGAAAAGCTGGCCTGCCCACTTGGAAGGCCCAGAAAGGACTTGGAAAGGGGCGTTGATGCTTTTAGTGCAAAGTGATGCACTTGGGGTAGGAAGAAAGGTGGGGGAAGAGTTTCCCTTTCTCCCTGCCAGGAGAGGCTCCTGGTTTGTCTGTTTGTTTTACCCCTCCTCCCCCAGCTGCTGCTGTGTTGGCAGCAGGGCATTGTGTGAGTCCCTGGCCACCTCTGTCCTGCTTGGGGAATTGCAGGCTTCATGGACCCCATGCATTTTTCATGACTTGGGCTTGAGAAGTAGTTTCAGAAGGTGAGCAAAACAGCCAGCTAATTGAGCACTGCCGCTCTGCCTTCCTCTCCCAGCAGCGTAGCTTGCAAAGAAGTGTGGCTGAAATAGCAGCTGTCAGACGGTGAATATTTTAGAGAAGAGTTCTATCATGCACCCAGGCCTCACTCAGCGCAGTAATGAGAGTAATGAGGACATCTACCTTTATGGAAAGGAAGTGAGATCACTCTTGCCACTTATGGCGGGGTGGTGGTGGGGGGGTGGTTTGACAGTGCTGGGTGCATCAGCTATGTCTGGGGAAATCATGGCTGCTGGTGATTTCCTACTGGCACTGGTAGAAAATGCTGTCCTGTGCACTGGTTCAGAGCTCTCTCTGTGGCAGAGAACCAGCTGAAAACCTTTTATTTATTTATTTATTTATTTATTGGATAGGGACAGAGAGAAATTGAAAGGGAAGGGAAAGATAGATCTAGAGAGAGAGAGAGAGACCTGCAGCCCTGCTTTACCACTTGTGAAGCTTTCTCCCTGCAGGTAGGGACCAGGGACTTGAACCTGCAAACTTCGCTTTAGTTATTATTATGATTTTTTACTCTTTTGGCTG